>NC_079200.1:10230047-10390047 GCF_029499605.1 Hyla sarda | reverse complement strand
GATGCTCGGCCCTGTTCAGACGTGACCTCAGTCTCCGGGATTGCATCAGGTGACCTGTAAGTTTCTGTAATAGATGGAGATTTTTCTGCTCAAATTATACAGATCGAACTTGTATCTCTTAATTCCAAACAATACACTGCCCAGACGGTCTTAACTAAGTGGTTAAACTAGTCTCTTGCATTTCCGAATGTAAATTTACAATGAACACCGTAATATGTCTGAAAAAAGAAGTTTACAAAAAAAAAAAAAAAAAAAAAGGGAAATTTCTTTAAATGGGCACTGTCAAACATCATTTTTAATATTCGATTCCTTATGCTAAATAACTAACTTTTGTAAATGGCTTCCATTAAAGAAACAAAGAACAAAAAAAACTGTTAGTTTTTCTTCTGTGTACTTCTGGCCACCAGGGGTCTCCCTTCTTGACCAGAAAACATTCTCTCTGGTCAAAATCTGAGATTTTGGTCTCCTGCTTGTAATGACAGGAGACCACACTCAGGAAGTGTTTCTCTGCCCAGAGCCACACTGACAGCTGCTGCCCAGAGCCACACTGACAGCTGCTGCCCAGAGCCACACTGACAGCTGCTGCCCAGAGCCACACTGACAGCTGCTGCCCAGAGCCACACTGAAAGCTGCTGCCCAGAGCCACACTGAAAGCTGCTGCCCAGAGCCACACTGAAAGCTGCTGCCCAGAGCCACACTGAAAGCTGCTGCCCAGAGCCACACTGAAAGCTGCTGCCCAGAGCCACACTGAAAGCTGCTGCCCAGAGCCACACTGAAAGCTGCTGCCCAGAGCCTCACTGAAAGCTGCTGCCCAGAGCCTCACTGAAAGCTGCTGCCCAGAGCCTCACTGAAAGCTGCTGCCCAGAGCCTCACTGAAAGCAGCTGCCCAGAGCCTCACTGAAAGCAGCTGCGCAGAACCTCACTGAAAGCAGCTGCGCAGAACCTCACTGAAAGCAGCTGCACAGAACCTCACTGAAAGCAGCTGCCCAGAGCCTCACTGAAAGCAGCTGCCCAGAACCTCACTGAAAGCAGCTGCACAGAGCCTCACAAAGCAACTGCACAGACTGAAAGCTGCACAGAGCGTGAGGTCTTCTATTCATCACAACGCTGCTAAAATGTGAGGGCAGAAGTGGTCCCCCAGCAGACTTCAGTGATGTCATTCCTGCTGGGAAATGCCCGCTTTCTCCTGCTTGGAAAATGTGAAAGTGAAAACCACAAGTGAAAACCATTAGTAACCCTTTAAAAGA
This sequence comes from Hyla sarda, assembly GCF_029499605.1. Taxonomy (NCBI): domain Eukaryota; kingdom Metazoa; phylum Chordata; class Amphibia; order Anura; family Hylidae; genus Hyla; species Hyla sarda. The sequence continues at coordinate 10,388,800 of NC_079200.1, read as the reverse complement.
GGAACTCCGTTGGAAAACAATTGTTTTTTTTTTCAAATCAGCTGGTGCCAGAAAGTTAAACAGATTTGTAAATTACTTCTGTTTAAAAATCTTAATCCTTCCAGTGCTTATCAGCTGCTGTATGCTCCAGTGGAAGTTGTGTAGTTCTTTCCAGTCTGCCCACAGTGCTCTATGCTGCAACCTCTGTCCATGTCAGAACTGTGCAGAGTAGGAGCAAATCCCCATAGCAAACCTCTCCTGCTCTGGACAGTTCCTAAAATGGACAGAGGTGTCAGCAGAGAGCACCGTGGTCAGACTGGAAAGAACTACACAATTTTCTCTGGAGCATACAGCAGCTGATAAGTACTGGAAGGGTTAAGATTTTTAAATAGAAATAAATTACAAATCTGCTTAACTTTCTGGCATCAGTTAATAAAAAAAAAATGTTTTAGTTTTTTTCTTTAAACGTAGTTTTACATATTAAAGGGGTCCTCCGGTGGGATAAAAAAAAAAACATGTTTGTATACATACAGGAGAAAAATTGATAAAAGTGACTTGACTTTATTGTCATAATGGAAGGCTATGAGTATACCAGAGCATTTAGTTACAGTTTAACCCCTTAAGGACTCAGCCCGTTTGGGCCTTAACCTCTTAAGGACCCATGACGTATGCATACGTCATGGGTCCCGGTCCTGCGATATAACGCGGGGTCACACGGTGACCCCGCATCATATCGCGGCGGGCCCGGCGTCATAGTGAAGCCGGGACCCGCCTCTAATAGCGCGCGGCACTGATCGCTGTGCCGCGCGCTATTAACCCTTTAGCCGCGCGCTCAAAGCTGAGCCGCGCGGCTAAAAACGAAAGTAAAAGTGCCCGGCTAGCTCAGGGAGCTGTTCGGGATCGCCGCGGTATAATCGCGGCATCCCGAACAGCTGTAGCACAGGAGGAGGTCTTCTTACCTTCTCCTGCGCTGTCCGATCGCCGAATGAATGCTTCAAGCCTGAGATCCAGGCTTGAGCATTCAATCGCCGAAAACACTGATTGATCCATTCCTATGGAGATGCATCAATCAGTGTAAAAGATCAGTAAATGCAATGTTATAGCCCCCCCTATAGGAGCTATAATATTGCATAAGAAAAGTGTAAAAAAAATCATTAACCCTTTCAATTATCCCTTCCCCTAATAAAAGTTTAAATCACCCGGCATTTCCAAAAATAAAAAAAACATTATGTAAATAATAATAAAAATAAACATATGTAGTATCGCCGCGTGCGGAAATGTCCGATTTATAAAAATATACCGCTTTTTAAACCGCTCGTTCAATGGCGTACGCGCAAAAAAATTCCAAAGTCCAAAATAGCGCATTTTGATCACTTTTTATACCACAAAAAAGTGAATAAAAAGTGATCAAAAAGTCTGATCAGAACAAAAATGGTACCGCTAAAAACTTCATATGACGGCGCAAAAAATGAGTCCTCAAAGCGCCCTGAACACAGAAAAATTAAAAAGTTATAGGGGTCAAAAGATGACCATTTTAAACGTATAAATTTTCCTGCATGTATTCATGATTTTTCTCGGAAGTGATACAAATTCAAACCTATACAAGTAGGATATCATTTTAACCGTATGGACCTACAGAATAAAGATAAGGTGTCATTTTTGACAAAAAATGTACTGCGTGAAAATAGAAGCCCCCAAAACTTACAAAATAGTGTTTTTTCATCAATTTTGTCGCACATTGATTTTTTCTCCCGTTTCACCGTAGATTTTTGGGTAAAATGACTAATGTCATTACAAAGTAGAATTAGTGACGCAAAAATTAAGCCATTATATATAATTTTAGGTGAAAATTTTTAAGAGTTATGATTTTTTAAAGTTAAGGAGGAAAAATTGAAAATGAAAAAACGGAAAAAGCCCGGGTCCTTAAGGGGTGAAATACGCAGAAAATTTAATTTTTACGTTTTCATTTTTTCATCCTCGCCTTCAAAAAATCATAACTCTCTTATATTTTCATCCACAGACTAGTATGAGGGCTTGTTTTTTGCGCGACCAGTTGTCCGTTGTAATGCCATCACTCACTTTACCATAAAATGTATGGCATAACCAACAAAATACTATTTGTGTGGGGAAATTAAAAAGAAAACCGCAATTTTGCTAATTTTGGAAGGTTTCGTTTTCACGCCGTACTATTTATTTTTAAAAATGACGTGTTCTTTATTCTTTGGGTCAATACGATTAAAATGATACCCATGATTATATACTTTTCTATTACTGTTGCGCTTAAAAAAAAATCACAAACTTTTTAACCAAATTAGTACGTTTAAGATCCCCTTATTTTGAAGACCTATAACTTTTTCATTTTTCCATATAAGCAGTGGTATGAGGGCTCATTTTTTGCGCCGTGATCTGTACTTTTTATTGATACCATATTTGCTTATACAAAACTTTTAATACATTTTTTATTAATTTTTTGGGGAATAAAATGTTATAAAAAGCTATTTTGGAATTTTTTTTCTCTTTTATGTTCACGCCGTTCACCGTACAGTATCATTAACATTTTATTTTAAGAGTTCAGATATTTACGCACGCGGCGATACCAAATATGTATATAAAATATTTTTTAACACTTTTTGGTGGTGAAATAGGGAAAATGGGGCAATTCACGTTTTTATTGGGGGAGGGGGTTTTTCTAATTTTTTTTACTTTATTTTTTTTTACTTTTATTTTTACACTCTTATAGTCCCCATAGGGGACTATTTATAGCAATCATTCGATTGCTAATCCTGTTCAGTGCTATGTATAGGACACAGCACTGATCAGGGTTATCGGTTATCTTCTGCTCTGGTCTGCGGGAAGGCAGATCAGAGCAGACGACTCCCGGAAGACAGCGGAGGCAGGTGAGGGGAACTCCGGCTGCCGTGCAGGATGATCGGATCGCCGCGGCAGCGCTGCGGGCGATCCGATCATCCAATTAAGTGACCGCGATGCTGCAGATGCCGTGATCTGTATTGATCACGGCATCTGAGGGGTTAATGGCGGACATCCGCGCGATCGCGGATGTCCGCCATTACCGGCGGGTCCCTGGCTGCGATCAACAGCCGGGACCTGCCGCGCATCGCTCCGATGCCCGCAGTTATGCTTAGGTCGTAAATGTACGTCCTGGTGCGTTAAGTACCACGTCACCAGGACGTACATTAACGGCGCTCATCGTTAAGGGGTTATCCAGGAAAAACATTTATATATATTTTATCTCAACTGGCTCCAGAAAGTTAAACAGATTTGTAAATTACTTCTATTAACAAATCTTAATCCTTTCAGAACTTATGAGCTGCTTAAGTTGAGTTGTTCTCTTCTGTCTAACTGCTCTCTGATGACACCTGTCTCGGGAACTGTCCAGAGTAGAAGAAAATCCCCATAGCAAACCTCTCCTACTCGATGTCAGCAAAGAGCACTGTTGCCAGACAGAATAGAACAACTCAACTTCAGCAGCTGACAATTATTGGAAGGTTTAACATTTAAAAAAAAAAAAAAAAAAAAAAAAAAAGTTTTTCCCTGGAATACCCCTTTAAAGTATCTTTGCGATATAGATATGAACATCGCTCTAAAGACACTATTCATCGCACATGGTGAACGCAAAACAAAAGTGCCAGAACCTTTACCGACCGCAATATTAATTTTGTCTATTTATGAATACAACAAACCGTATTGGTTACAAGGCACTTGCGGGATCACATTGCAGGCTGCAGAGACCTTGAGGCTGCCATTTGAATTTCAGACCTGCCTATTCCCCCAATCTCCCGCACAATAACCCCTTGATTGCAGCTTTTACATGTTTGCATACATTGTATACATTTTATATAGCACGCACGCCTAGCGAGCGTCTGATTACTTTGGCGCCGTCGCATATGCCCACTCATACTTCTGACTAAGTTGATATGACACAAGAACAGAAGCACATGGTAATTTTTCCCAGCATGCCGGCGCTGTCTGCAGCTGGAGTGGATGCGGTAAGCAATGAGTCATTATATAAAGTGCGACTCAGACCGCGCGCACGTTTACCAGAGTCTGCCGCTTTCTCCGGGGCCTCCTGCGGTCTTATTGTGACGTGCTCCACTGCGGATGCTCGCCCCCTCCTGGATGCAGGACTCTGACTACCATGCTGTTCCAAGACTGCTTCCAGGGCAGCCATTTCTTTCTGGAGTTTGTCTAAATTGTTCCGCATGGTGTCCCGCTGCTGTAAGAAAAAGACACCCTGCGAGTTCAATATAAAGCTTTAAAATTAAATAAATAAAAACATGAAATATTGAAAATCTTGAAAGCAACGTAATAATAAGTTGCAGTAGTAGGTAGAATTAAAAGGGGTACTCTGCGGCTAAGCATTTGGAACAAACTGTTCCGAACGCTGGAGCTGGGAGCTTGTGATGTCATAGCCCCGCCCCCTCATGATGTCACACCCCACCCCCTCAATATAAGTCTATGGGAGGGGGTTTGGCTGCCATCACGTCCCCTCCCATAGACCTGCATTGAGGGGGCGTGGCGTGACTTCACGAGGGGGTGGCCATGACGTCACGACACTGCCGCAAGCATTGGGAACAAAATGTCCCGGACATTGAGGCAGCCGAGTTCCCCTTAAAGTAACAAAACAGATCTTTGCTACATTTGCCCCAGCCCAATTGGAACTGACTTCTAAAGAGCCTCACAGTGACTATGCTTTAATGTGGCTGCAGAAATCATGTAACATACATAAGATTGTATTGATTCTGAAAAACATAATTTATTTGAAGCTTAACCTGTCATTTTAGGTGAAACATGAAAGACCACAGAAAGGAAGAAAAATAGAAATTGTTATATATATATATATATATATATATATATATATATATATATATATAGTTATACTACTTCCTTTGTGTGGTATTCCATGCTTTCCGTCTGCTGTAAACAGTCTGCTCCCAGCTTCCTGTCTGGTGTACATCCTGTAATGGACTTCCTATTCCATTGTACACTCTAGCTGGGAACCCAGCCAGCTCTGTGTTATCGTCATGAAGATGTTGTGGGAGGGAGGTAGAGTTGGCTGAATTTCCGGCTAGAGTGTCCTTACCAGACAGGAAGTTGGGCTAATGACGGCAACAGACAGAAAGTTTGCAACAGAAGCAGAAGTAAAAACATAAAATACCACATAAAGGTAGGGAAAAAATAAAAAATAAAACTTTAAAATCGACCAATATAGCTTCATTTATTGGACAGTTAAAATTGCTGGACAACCCCTTTACGGGACCTGTTGATAATGTCCTTGGGTGAGATACCAAAGGACACGTTCAGAGGTCTTGTAGAGTCCAGACCTTGATGAGGAGGGGTACATACATATACAATATATGTATACACCTATAGGGGGAGATTTATCAAAACCTGTCTAGAGGTAGAGTTGCCCAGTTGCCCATAGCAACCAATCAGATCCCTTCTTTCATTTTTGAAAAGGCCTCTGAAAAATGAAAGAAGCGATCGGATTGGTGGCCATGGGCAACTTTTCCTTTGCACAGGTTTTGTATATTTATAAAATTGAGTATGTACAACCTATACAGCGTCCCGTAAGTTTGACATGTAGCACAGCGATATAAAACAGTAGTAACCAATCCAGTTCAAGAAAACTCATTCAGTTCATTCATCAGAAAATAAGAAAGAAAAGAAAGTATGAAAAAAAAATAAAAATAAAAAAGTCTCTTTTCATCAGAAAAATCAGTTTTCCGATATTTTTTTTATTTTTTTTAATGGAAAATCTAAAGCCAAGTTCTTTCTAATGGTCCCACACGCTTACAGTGCTGGGATCAATAACCACTATAGCCCTGGTACGCTTTTTATTTTTTGCTACATACGCGCCCCCGAAAGCCGCCATGTGACGCTTTAAAGTGCCGTAAGCCGTGGCTTTTGCCGGCAGGGAGAGAGATCTATTATCGCTACTTTGTGTCAGCCGCACCGCACGTGTCTTGCAGATCTATCGAACTTTAAAGGGGTACTCTGCCCCTAGACATGTTATCCATTTTCCAAAGAATGCTGGGTTCGGGTGGTCGTGATGTCACGCCACGCCCCCTCCATTCATGTCTATGGGAGGGGGCGTGACGGCAGTCACGCCCCCTCCCATAGACATGAATGGAGGGGGCGTGGCGTGACATCACGGCCACCCGAACCGTCCGTTCTGAAAATAATGTTCATCACTGAGATCGGACATCTTATTCCCAATCCTTTAGATAGGGGATGAGAAGTCTAGGGTAGGAGTACCCCTTTAATGAGGATCTTTCACGATCTTGTTAAATTTTATAATCCCCCATCATGATAAACCACCCCCTGCCTTTATTTTTTATTATTTTTTTGTTTTTCTACCTTGATATTGCTCTGTATTTTCTGCTCAGTCTCAGTCAGATTCACAGACTGGGAAGGGGCGTTCCCCAGCAGACGTGACATCATCTGAAGCCATACAGGGGAGAACTTCCTCCCTCACTCTGCTACACACAGCCCAGAGCAGTTCAGTGTGAGATGAGCTATGATTGGCTAAGAATGCACACACACACACACACCCCCTCAGCACTCCAGACTGCATTTTGCTGATTTTGGACTTCTGGAAGGCCAGCAGGAGTCCAAAGTCTGTGCAAGAGATGGGAGGGGAAATGTGCTCTGGACAAGTAGGGAGACACCTAATGGCAGCTTTTGTAAACATAAAGAAAACATAGAAAACTTTTTTTTTTATTTTTTAAACAAAGAACATTAGAAAGATTTTTTATTTACCATAATGAGTTCAATAGCAAATATTAGTTTTAATGAGAGTGCCCATTTAAAGGGGGTAATCCAGGAAACTTTTTTATTTGACTATACCTCAGGGGCTGTAAAGTTAGTGTCGTCCATAATATAGTGTCTGTACCTGTGTGTGACGGTTTTCTCACAATTCTTCTGTGATTTTCACCCCAATATTTATTTTTAACAGCATACAAAATGACTGTTGTCTCAGATTTTTCCCAGGTTGCAATGCGGCCGAGACCTGACATCACTAGTCAGCTGATAACAGGGAGCCTGTCTGCTTCAATGGGTGGAGCGATCGCTTGGTGGGAGAGAGATCAATCTGCAACTAATGCAACAGCTGTAGGCACCCTGATTGAAAACCACAGGTCTTTTAATAGATGCTGCGGCTAATTTATGTTTCAATGGGTGGGGTGGCTGAGGTGTGGGAGGGAGGAAAATGGAATTATGGGATTTGTAGGCAAAAAAAAGAAAACTCAAACAGGAAATATCAGCTCACAGAAAGCTAGCCACAGTATTATGGTAATCTCACAACATAGCCATTTAGCTCCAAGACAAGTGCAGCTCCTTCCTAAGCATGTCCATTACTGTCTGCCAGGTACGTACTAAAGTCACCTTATGGTGGAGAACCCCTTTAAGGAATGTTCTGATGGGAACAGGACAGGAGAGGAATGACCCAGGTATTTAATTCTGCACGAAAGTGACTTCAGTAACCTACTGCATGTAGTTTTATTTATTTATTTATTTTTACTTCAGATACACATCTCAGAAAAGCTTTTAGCCAAATTAATGTTTTCCCCTTCACAGCGGTAAGATGGATGACGGCTTTAAAATCCTAAATCGTGTTTTTGGGAACAGAGCGGATTATTTGAGATTTAGGGCTGCAATGTGTTTTTGTCCTAGTAACAATGAGACTCTGTAAGAATCCTCAAGGGGGGGGGGGGGGGGGGTGCAGAGAAAACATGGGGGACCAACGCCAATTTAATTATTGTACTACCCCTGTAAGAATCCTCAAGGGGGGGGGGGGGGTGCGGAGAAAACATGGCGGACCAACGCCAATTTAATTATTGTACTACCAAAAATGACAAAAATTGTGAGGTGGAAAAAAAAATAAGAAAAAGACAAACACACCCCATGTGATTTCCTTTGAATAGAGGATAGTGACAGACATTTACCAACCGATTTACCAGAGTTTTTCTGCATAAAATTGTCGCAAAAAACTTCGCAATTGCGCCTCCGTCTTTTATGTTGCGACAATCTGCCACGAGAGCGAGAAAAGCATTTTTTTTTCAAATTGGCGTACATAAGCGTTTTTACAATTTTGACTTTTGCCATAGTCAGAAATGTATCAACCGCGACATTCACAAAAAAGTTGCCAAGGCTTTAAAAACCTACTAAATATACTGCAGCCGAACCTTAAAGCGCAACTGTCAGGATATTTTACTGCAATAGCCTGCACACAGCGTGTGTACTGTGTGCAGGTGGTTTGTATAACAACCTTTCTACCTTTTATTACCCTAAAAAAGGCTTTTTATGAAAGCCACGGATAGTCGGGTAGGCGCGGCGCGAGGTCCGCGATGCCCGCCCACCGACTGTAATTCAGTGCTGGGAGGGAGCGAGCGCTCGCAAGCATTATACGCAGCGGCGCGCACGTTAGAAGAAATGAACGGCGCATGCGCTGGGACCTGTGTGTCAATCACACAGAGTCCCAGCGCTGAATTACAGTTGGTGGGCGTGGCTGGCAGCGGGGAATCGCGAAACCTTGTGCCACGCCTATCCGGCTGTCCTTGGCTTTCATAAAAAGCCTTTTTTTAGGGTAATAGGAGCCGGGAACTATTAGGTAGAAAGGTTGTTAAACAAACCACCTGCACACAGTACACACGCTGTGTGCAGGTTATTGCAGTAAAAGTTTATGACAGCTGCGCTTTAAATAACAGACACTGACTATTGTCTTCACTTAGGTGAGAAAAAAACTCCCACATTTGCTTACCTGAGAAAAAGGTATTAACGCAGTGCAACAATATAGTAAATTTGTCGCACGTAAGCAGAATGGAAGTGAAAAAAAAAAAAAAACTAAAAAATAGCCTACCTAAGCAAACTTTCATAAATGACCCTCAATATGTTTTATGGCGGAGTAACCCTTTAAAAAAAAAGAAACTAAGAAATCAACTCTGTTTTTCTTTAAAAGGGAATCTGCCATTGGTATCACCGAATTCCAGTGCTTGTGACCGTGATGACAATGGTGCGCACCTTTCTTCGCTCTGTGGCTCTTATGCCCGTTTTTTCATTCACATTGATGTCCAGCCCGGTTGCTCCTCCATCTGGCCCAGCCTTACAAATACGCATAACACTTCCCCTGTGGGCTCAGAAGCAGTACATGGGCAGTACTTGGGTTAAAGGGTGACTCCGGTGCTCCAGCATTCTGAAAATTTTGTTCAGAACACTCGGAGACTGAGGCCGTGATCGTGAGATCATGGCCACACACCCTCCATTCATGTTTATGGGAGGGGCGTGTTGGCCGACACGCCCCCTCCCATAGACATGAATGGAGGGGGCGTGGCCGTGACAAACGCCGGGTGCTGCGGGAGATTGCGGGGGGCCCCCCAAATAGCGGGACCCCCGGGATCAGACATCTTATCTTCTATCCTTTGGATGGGAAATAAGATGTCCAGCAGTGGAGTACCCCTTTAAAACTTTTTTTTTTTAAATCAACTGGTGCCAGAAAGTTAAAAGGAGTAGTCCAGTCCCGAAAAACATATACCTTATCCTTAGGATAGGGGATAAGTTTCAGATCGTGGGGGGGTCCGACCGCTAGGGCCCCCCGCGATCTCCTGTACGGGGGCCCCGGCAGCGGGAAGGGAGTGTGTCGTCCCAGCGGTCAGACCCCCCCGCGATCTGAAACTTATCCCCTATCCTTAGACATTTTTTTTTTTTAATCAGCTTGTGCCAGAAAGTTAAACAGATTTGTAAATTATTACTATATAAAGATCTTTGAATTTCCTTTCAGTCTGAACATAGTGCTCTCTGCTGACACCTCTGTTCATGTCAGGAACTTTCCAGAGTAGGAGCAAATCCCCATAGCAAACCTCTCCTGCTCTGGACAGTTCCTGACATGGACAGAGGTGTCAGCAGAGAGCACTGTGGACAGACAGAAAGGAAATTCAAAAACAAAACAACTTCCTGTGGAGCATCCAGCAGCTGATAAGTACTAGAGGGATTAAAATTTTTAAATAGAAATTTATACAGATTTGTAATTTTTTTTTCTGGCACCAGTTGATTTAAAAAATGTTTTTTCCATTAGAGTACCCCTTCAAATAAATAAGTATTTAAAAAATAAAAATAAATAAATATCTCAAATGATAATAAAGCAATATTCATATATATTTTTTATTAATACTAATAATATGTATTATTATTAATAAATAAGTAAAATAAAAAATTTGAAAAACACACTGTGCATCTGCCAGGACTCGCCATGGCATCATGGTTAAAGATGACAAAAATTATGTAAAATAAAAAACACAACGCTTGTTGTTCTGTAATATCGGACTCCATATATAAATGCGCTGCATATATTTGAACCTATATAGCCCTACACAAATCGTCTCACCACATAAAATAAAGAGGGGGTTAGGAATAAACAAATGATTCACCTTTAAAGCGCACTGGGCGCACACATAACCACAGATTAAAGGTAAAAATAAATACAGGCATAGATAGTATAAAAGTATTTTATTTTAATCAGTGTAATTTAAAAACAATATACACAAGGAAAGAATGTATAATTGAGTAAAAAGGTATATACTTGAGTATAAGCCGACCCGAATATAAGCCGAGGCCCCTAATTTCACCCCAAAAACACAGGAAAAGTTATTGACTCGACTATAAGCCTAGGGTGGGAAATACATCATCCCCCCCTGTCATCATCCAGACCCCCGTCATTAACACCCTCATCATCATCACCTGTCATCATCCCCCCTTCATCATCACTGCCTGTCATCATCCCCCCTGTAAACATCATTACCCTGTCATCATCCACCCTGTCATCATCCACCCTGTCATCATCCACCATGTCATCATCATCCCCGCCTGTCATCATCCAGACCACTGTCATCATCCCCCCCCCCCCCTCATCATCATCACCACATGTCAATTCCTTCATCAGTGGTCTTCAACGTCCGGACCACCAGATGTTGCAAAACAACAACTCCCAGCATGCCCGGACAGCCATCGGCTGTCCGGGCATGCTGGGAGTTGTAGTTTTGAAACACCTGGAGGTCCACAGGTTGAAGACCATTGCGGCCTTTGTCATCATCCAGACCCCCCTTTAGTTTTCTACTCACCTCCTCTCGGTGGGAAGGAAGGGTGAGCTGTTCCAGGCCATCTATGCTGCAGGGACCATCCGGTGGGGAGGGTTAGTCGTTCCGAACTGTCCATCTTCACCGGGAGGCCCTCTTCTCCGCTCCAGGCCAAACCTGGACTAGTGACGTTGCCTTGACGACGACGCACAGGGACGTTAACGCGCAGGGGCGGACGTCCCTGTGCGTGGTCGTCAAGGCAACGTCACTAGTCCGGGGCCGGCCCGGAGCGAAGAAGAGGGTCTCCCGGTGAAGATGGACAGCCCGGAACGACTAACCATCCCCACCGGACGGTCCCTGCAGGATAGATGGCCCGAAACAGCTCACCCTTCCTTCCCACTTAGGGGAGGTGAGTAGAAAACTAAATGGGGGGTCTGGATGATGACGAAGGCCACAGTGGTCTTCAACCTGTGGACCTCCAGGTGTTTGAAAACTATCGGCTGTCCGGGCATGCTGGGAGTTGTAATTTTGCAACATCTGGAGGTCCGCAGGTTGAAGACCAATGAGAAGGGATTGACAGGCAGAGAGCTCACTCGAGTAGAAGCCGAGGGGGGCGTTTTCAGCACAAAAAATCGTGCTGAAAAACTCTGCTTATACTCGAGTATATATTATATATATATATATATATATATATATATATATATACACATACACACACACACACAGTGTGCAAAGTTATAAATGTAATTTAGTATAGAAATATATTATATATAAAAAGGTATATAGGGTGTATATTAAAAATAATTAATGGAGGCCGCAGAGGAGTAAAAAAGTAGATATTGATTACAAATATAAAAAAAAGTATGTAAAGTATATTAGTTTGTATAAATACAGGCTGCTGCACGCTAAAAAGCCAAAGAAACGAATGTGTGTCAACACAGACAGTGATAATTCAAGATACAGCAATGTGCTGGCTAGTCATAAGGATACAACGTGCATAAGTGCCAAAAACATAAAAAAAAAAGGTAGAAAGTGACAGTGCAAAAATATAGTGCAAACAAACAATGGCGGCAGCAGAAAATACACTGATCAAAAAAATAAAGTGAACACTAAGATAACATCCTAGATCTGAATGAACTAATCGTATGAAATACTTTCGTCTTTACATAGTTGAATGCGCTGACAACAATATCACACAAAAATTATCAATGGAAATCAAATGTATGAACCCCTGGAGGTCTGGAAATGGAGTCACACTCAAAATCACAGTGGAAAACCCCACTACAGGCTGATCCAACTTTATGTAATGTCCTTAATACAAGTCCCAATGAGGCTCAGTGGTGTGTGCGGCCTCCACGTGCCCGTATGACCTCCCTACAACGCCTGGGCATGCTCCTGATGAGGTGGGGGATGGTCTCCTGAGGGATGTCCTCCCAGACCTGGACTAAAGCATCCGCCAACTCCTGGACAGTCTGTGGTGGATGGAGCTAGACGTCCCAGATGTGCTCAATCGGATTCAGGGGAACGGGCGGCCGGTCCATAGCATCAATGCCTTCCTCTTGTAGGAACTGCTGACACACTCCAGCCACATGAGGTCTAGCATTGTCTTGTATTAGGAGGAACCCAGGGCCAACCGCACCAGCATATAGTCTCGCAAGGGGTCTGAGGATCTCATCTCGGTACCTAATGGCAGTCAGGCTTCCTCTGGCAAGCACATGGAGGGCTGTGCGGCCCCCCAAAGAAATGCCACCCCACACCATTACTGACCCACCGCCAAACCGGTCATGCTGGAGGATGTTGCAGGCAACAGAACGTTCTCCACGGCGTCTCCAGACTCTGTCACATGTGCTCAGTGTGAACCTGCTTTCATCTGTGAAGAGCACAGGGCATAGGCAAATTTGCCAATCTTGGTGTTCTCTGGTAAATGCCAAACGTCCTGCACGGTGATGGCTTGTAAGCACAACCCCCACCAGGTGGATGTCGGGCCCTCATACCACCCTCATGGAGTCGGTTTGTGACCGTTTGAGTGGACACATGCACATTTGTGGCCTGCTGGAGGTCATTTTGCAGGGTTCTGGCAGTGCTCCTCCTTGCACAAAGGTGGAGGTAGCGGTCCTGCTGCAGGGTTGTTGCCCTCCTACGGCCTCCTCCACATCTCCTGATGTACTGGCCTGTCTCCTGGTAGCGCCTCCATGCTCTGGACACTATGCTGACAGACACAGCAAACCTTCTTGCCACAGCTCGCATTGATGTGCCATCCTGGATGAGCTGCACTACCTGAGCCACTTGTGTGGGTTGTAGACTCCGTCTCATGCTACCAATAGAGTGAAAGCACCGCCAGCATTCAAAAGTGACCAAAACATCAGCCAGGAAGCATAGGAGCTGAGAAGTGGTCCATGGTCACCACCTGCAGAACCACTCCTTTATTGGGAGTGTCTTGATAATTGCCTATAATTTCCACGTGTTGTCTGTTCCATGTGAAATTGATTGTCAATCAGTGTTCTTCCTGAGTGGACAGTGGGATCTCACACAAGTGTCAGTGACTTGGAGTTACATTGTGTTGTTTACGTGTTCCCTTTATTTTTTAGAGCAGTGTACATACAATACAGAGCTCCACGACACCTCTCCAGCGCTCCGACATGTTTCGCTAAAAAAAAGCTTTAACTAGGAGTGCATATAGAGCTGCATATAGTGTTTTACGCTATTGAGAGCCCTGCAATGGCCGTTTTGCATATAAAGAGAAAAAAATTAAAATACATTTTTTTTTTTGCTGGAATCTTTCCAATTCAGTGTGTGGAGAATGACGGGCTATAAAAAGCCGTGACGCAGCGCGAGCCTTTCTTATGCAGACGGCGCAATTACCACTAAGACCAAACAATATGATAAACACAATGGAGCAATAAGAATCTTCGCTCTCCCCTCCGTTCTTTCAGATGCCGTTTTCACGGGTCTCGTTTCATCTACGCAAATTGCCCGGACCTTGCAGAAGTCTCTTATTTGTATATTGTACTCATCAAAATGGAGAATAAAGCTCTCCAGGAAATGGCTTTAAAACATCAACAAAAGTTTACAAATTGCGCTCGAAAACGTACGCCGCTGAATGCCACATAATTTACTGCGTCAAAGGAGAGAAAAAAAAGGTTTTTGAAGAACAGAACATAATGTATTTACGGCCATGACAGAAGAGACTGATTGGAAAAGGTTTTTTGTTTGTTTTTTTGTTTTTATACACATTTAACAATGGATCGGGGGCTGATCGGGTGAGACAACACTGCCACCTTGTGGAGAAACGCGGTCACTGCGCTGGCAACTGTAAAAGCCAGTGCCAACAGACCTTACCAATGTTTTTCTTTCCTCGTTTGCCGATACGTTCAGCGGCGTCACATTTGCCGTTCGCCCACTAATACATGTAGGAGTTACTGAAACGTTACCATCGATGAAACACACGTTTCGACTAGACGATTGGTAAAATATTATTTTAGCCGATGGGATTTAAGTTCACATTAAACGTGGCCCTCCACATATTACAAGACTACAACTTCCAGCATGTCCGGACAGCCTTTGGTTAGGAAATACTGCTCTATACTCATGTGAACAGCATGCTGGGAGTTGTAGTTTTGCAACAGCTGGAGGCACCCTGGTTGGGAAACACTGGTCTATACTGATGTGAACACCTATGGATGTCTGGCAGTCATTGACACACCAGATTTAATGTTGAAAAACAACAACTCCCAGCATGCCTGCAGAGCCAACAGATGTCCGGGCAGGCTGGGAGTTGTAGTTTTGCAACAGCTGGAGGCACGCTTGTTATGAAACACTTCTCTATACTGATGTGAACAGTTTGCTGGGAGTTGTAGTTTTTCAACAGCTGGAGGTCCCCTGTTTAGGAAACCCTTCTCTATACTGATGTGAACAGCATGCTGGGAGTTGTAATTTTGCAACAGCTGGAGGCACCCTGGTTGGGAAAACCTGGTCTACACTGAAGGGAACACCCATGGATGTCTGGCTGTCATTGACACACCAGATTTAATGTTGTAGTTGTAGTTTTGCAATAGCTGGAGGCACGCTTGTTAGGAAACCCTTCTCTATACTGATGTGAACAGTTTGCTGGGAGTTGTAGTTTTGTAACAGATGGAGGCACCTTGGTTGGGAAAACTGCTCTATACTGAAGTAGACCGTGTGCTGGGAGTTGTAGTTTTGCAACAGCTGGAGGCATAAGGGTTGGGAAACACTGGTCTATACTGATGTGAACACCCAGGGATGTCTGGCAGTCACTGGAGCACCAGATTTATTGTTTCAAAACTACAACTCCAAGCATGCCTGGAGAGCAAACAGATGACCGGGCATGCTTGGAGTGGTAGTTTTGCAACAGCTGGAGGTCCCCTGGTTAGGAAAAACGTCTCTATACTGATGTGAACAGTATGCTGGGAGTTGTAGTTTTGCAATAGCTGGTGTCACCCTGTTGGGAATCACCGCTTCAGCTGTTGCAAAACTACAATTCCTAGCATGCCCGGACAGCCGTTGGCTGTCCGGGCATGCTGGGAGTTGTAGTTTTGCAACAGCTGGAGGCCCCCTAGTTAGGAAACACTTCTCTATACTGACGTGAGCACCTATGGATGTCTGGCAGTCATTATCCCACCAGATTTTTTGTTGCAAAACTACAACTCCCAGCATGCCTGGAGAGCCAACAGATGTCTGGGCATGCTGGGAGTGGTAGTTTTGCAACAGCTGGAGGTCCCCTGTTTAGGAAAACTTCTCTATACTGACATGAACAGCATGCTGGGAGTTGTAGTTTTGCAATAGCTGGAGGCACCCTCATAGGAATCACCGCTCCAGCTCTTGCAAAACTACCGTTGGCTGTCCGGGCATGCTGGGAGTTGTAGTTTCTCAACATCCGGAGGACCACAGTTTGGAGACAGCTGGTTTTAGAATAAAAGGTTATCTTTTAGGTGAATAAGCTGCACGATACCTGTGAAGTGAGGATTTCGCACTGAGATGACAGTCCGGAAGAGTCCCCCGTGTGACTGGCCTCGCTCTCGCATCCGGAGACTTCACCTGCCAAAACAATTGCGTAACAGCTGCCGGTTACAACTCATTAAACATTAGGTTAAAGGGGGTTATCCAGGAATAGAAAAAAAGAGCTAATTTCTTTACAAAAACAGCTCCACGTCTGTCCCAGGTTGTGAGTGGTATTGCAATTTGGCTCAATTCATTTCAATAGAACTGAGCTGCAGAACCACACCCAACCTGGAGACAGACGGGCAGCGGTTTTTGAAAGAAATTAGCTCTGTTTTTCTATTCCTGGATAACCCCTTTAACTATACATTAACGTATGGAACAGGGAGGACTACACGTCGTTAGGTGCAGCGTATCTGCCAGGCGTGGACGTACCCTGACGCCATGTTCACAAAACGAAATTTAGCTTGGAAATTCATTTGCGGCAGAGCGCTGCTGTTTTCACTGACATTCTGTTGCGCTGTGCACACGGCGGAAATTCCGATCCTGGAATTTCCACCATTTGCGGGATCCACTCAGAAATGCATTGCAGTCTATTTGGAAACGGCGCATTTCTGATAGAACCTGGTGCCGGAAGAACGTGCTATTTTGCAGAATGTCCGTCCGTGCCACTGCGCAAATTTCCGCCATATGAACATAGCCTAGGGCTATGTTCACATGGTCGATTCTGTGCAAAATGGCCGGAAAAAACACAGGAGGACATGTCACATTTAAAATGTTGATGCTGCAGCCGGACAGGATTATGTTCTGGATGATATGGGGACCTCTAGTGGTTGTTTTTTTTTTGGTCATAAGCCATGATTTCTAAAAAGGAAATAAAATTTTCCTATGAAGGCTGAAGTAACATATGTGCAGCGTCCGGCTCCGGTGAAACTGGACGAGAATTGTCACAACTGATGCCAGAAGTGCATCAGTAGACATCAGTTGTGCATCATCCAGCGTCCATTGTTTGTAATGTGAACTGTCCCATTTAAATGAATGGGATCAGTTCTTGCTTAATTTTCCCTCCGATGCATTTTCCACAGCTCAAGAGGGAGGAAAAAATAAATTAATTAAGAACAACATATGTGTGTGTGTGTGTGTGTATGTATATATATATATATATATATATATATATATATATATATATATATATATATATATATATATACACATACATAAATACATACACACATATATACACACACACACAAACACATATATATATATATATATATACACACATACAAGCAAAAAGAAAAATAGCCAGCACAACAACCTAATACACGGGTGCACGCTGTTGTGGCAAATACAGAGTATACAAAAAAAGAGGATTGCAGCAGCACACATTGGTCAAAAAATTGAGGCTCTTAGCGCACTTTTTGATCAAAACGTGTCAGGTGGTGTTTTAAATTGTTTATGGATCCAGCATGTCATCCAGTCAGAGGCTATATGCCCAACAGAGGTGAGTGGATATGAGCGTTAGGCTCAGAATGTGTGTTAGGGTCCCATCCTAAATGAGGCCACCTCCGCGTGGTGGATGGGGGGGGGAGACATTTTGATCAATAAGTGCTCTAAGAGCCTCAATTTTTTGACCAATGTGTGCTGCTGCAATCCTCTTTTTTGTAATATATATATATATATATATATATATATATATATTGTTAATGTTTTGTCAAGATGCACAACATATAAAAAGTTTTTGAATCTGTTATACACAAAAAAAAAAAAAAAGCAAAAAACAGCACTCAGCTTTACAGGATTATGTTCTGGATGGTATGGAGACCCCTAGTGGCCTTTTATTTAATAAGCCATGATTTCTACAGGAAGGAAATTCATTTTTTATGAAATATGGTCTATTAGAAAGGTTAAATGGACACTGTCAGATGCAAAAACTTTTGATATGTAGTAAAGCATGCAAAACTAATATGTTTTGCAATCGCTTTCATTAGAAAATTTTCAGTATTTCATACTGAAAAATCCAGTCAAACAACTGTCCCCCTGCCTGCTTGGACACATACTAGTCCTGCTGTGTCCATGCATCATCACCTATGTCATGGACACCCTTCCTTGATTGACAGCTGTGAGTGCAGGAAAAATCCTCCCACTGTCATCTTGTGTCCCGCTACTGTCAGTGAGGACAAGCTGGGAGTTGTAGTTTTGCTAATGCTAGGGAAGATGTGAGCAGACAGCATACTGAGGGAGGGGGTGGAGACCTGCAGTGAGGCCACACCCCCTCCCTTTGAGAGGCATTCAGACTAGTGAGCTAAATTAAAAGTGTAATAAAAAAAATAAAGGTGTAAGACACATAAAAATTAGAGGTACAGGATTAGGTACTGAGTGATATATTAAAAAAAAAAATTTTGTTTGATCAGACGGGTACGCTTTAATGTTTTTTCAAGAGATACAACAGAGTTTTTGCATCTGGCAGTGCTCATGTAGTTATAGCAAAAACAAAACAAAACACAAATGCACAAGAGTGATCATGGCAGCTCACCAGTCTTCAGCTTAATGGGAGCTTCCAATCGGTAGAGGTGCCCCGAAAACTGATCCAGCAGTCAGTGTAGCACTGTTACCAGCATAATGTGTGAATTCGGGCTTTAAAAGGGGTACTCCGCTGCTCAGTGCTGTCACGCCCCCTCCCATAGACTTGCATTGAGGATGCGGGGCTATGACATCAAAAGCTGACGGCATCGGCTCCAGCGCTCGGAACAGTTCGCTGAGCAGCGGAGTACCCCTTTAAAGCCCGAATCCACACATTATGCTATTACCATAGCTACATTGATCAGTTTTCGGGGCACCTCTACCCATTGGGAGCTCCCATTAGGCTGAAGACTGGTGTTTTTAATTAATTAAATTTTTTTTTTTTTTAACTAAAAAAATTATCTGGGCACTGCCAGATGCAAAAACCTTTTTATACGTTGTACCTATTGAAAAATGTTTTTCATCTTTCTAATAGACCATATTTTAAAAACTATGTATTTCCTTTTTTATAGAAATC
Source organism: Hyla sarda (assembly GCF_029499605.1). Taxonomy (NCBI): domain Eukaryota; kingdom Metazoa; phylum Chordata; class Amphibia; order Anura; family Hylidae; genus Hyla; species Hyla sarda. Next base: position 10,369,738 of record NC_079200.1, on the reverse strand, counting down.
TTGGCTTATTAAAAAATAATAATAATAATGACCACTAGGGGTTCCCATACCATCCAGAATATATTCCAGTCCAGCTGCAGTGTCATGTTTGTCTCAACTGAAGCACAGGCTGAGGACAGGACTAGAACTTCTCTGTGCTCATTCCTGTCCTATCTATAAGACTCCAGTCTAAAAACAGAGAGGAGGGGGTTACAGAGAAGCCTGCAGTGATTGCATGAAGAGACCCAGAACCGCAGACTCAGGAAGGAAGTGAATGCATGGTGAGTGGGCAGGCTCAGTGATTTCCTCAGACACGCCCCTTCCTGAGCAGTGGATGTCAGAAAGAGTGAGCAGAAAATGGAGGGATTTGTGAGGCAAGTACAGAAGATAGACACAAAAAGACATGTAAAGCATCTGCCTGACCTAGTGAGGAACATATATAGGCATTATTTGTCTCTCTAATATGACAGGTATGCTTTAAAAAAAGTAATACTGGTACCCAAGTTATGTTCTTGGCATTGGTCTTCATTCTCAACATTTGTCATTTCTTCATCGTTTTCAACGTTTGCCAATTCTTCTTCATTATTGGACACTTTCGTCCTTTTCGGACTACTCTCCTGAGGCCTCTCCTGGTTGCGCGTGCCATTGCGTTTGCCATTGTCAGTGGCTCCAGTCACAGAGTGATCAGATGTGTTTGACTGCGAGGAGAACAAGTTCACAGAACACTGAGATTCCTGACTACCTACAAAATTTTCATGTGGGAGATTGAAGCTAGTCTGAGTTTTGCCACTAGTGCTGCAGCTACTAAACATGGTCAAGACACCACCACCTTGCTGTTTGGGTGAGGAACTGGCAGACGCATTTTTCAGGTCAGTAATTGGTTCAATGCCAAATATTGCATTTAAACACGGCAACTCCTCATCTCCACTAGACTCCTCTTCCGAAGATTCTATCTTTTGCGCTCTACGTTTTCGACTTCTCACAACTTGTGACTGGCTGACGGGAGATGGAGAGTGGTCAATCAGTTTAGACTTCTTGCCATCTTCGATGACAGACGACTTTTCAGCACAGCAACTTGTACCTTCTCCCAGTCTGTCGACACTGCCCAACAATCCATCAGCCTTTTCGGAGTAACCTTCTAAAGAGTCTAACTTTTGGGTTCTACGTTTTCGAGTTCTCACAACTTGCGACTGGCTAAAGGGAGATAGAGAGTAGTCAACCAATTTTGACTTCTTGCCGTCTTCGAAAACAAACGACTTTTCAGCTACAGCACCACAGCAACTTGCATCTTCTCCAAGTCTGTCGACACTGCCCAACAAACCATCAGGCGTATCAGAGTAAACTTCAGGACTTTTGCAAGGACTGCTATTATGAGACGCCAAATGGCCTAGAAGTTTCCCAGTCAGTGACCCTTGAGAACTATTAGAAGAAGTAATTTGAGTTACTTGCTCTTCATCAAAACTGCACTTCTGATAGGAACTGTTCTTTGCGTGTTCATTTTCCCCTTGACCGATCCCACTTCTAGTGTCTCCTCGCCTGGCTGCGGACGGATTTTGATGTGTAACTACATCGAACAGAGACATCGATTCAGTTTTCGAACACAGCGGAAGTCCCTCACTTTTACTTGCAGCAGCATTTCTAGTGTGATTACATGTTTCGAGAGGCTCAACGTCCTTAATAGGGTTTAAATCATTGAGCTGACCATTGGTTGTTATAGTCTTAGTCATATGGACTGTTAAGTTATCTGTGTTCTCAGCTGAACTCTTCCCAGCGTGTTCGGAAGATAATCTGTAACTCTTTTTAGATCTTAAACTCCTTGACTGTTTAGGTTTGTTTTCTTGAACACTTCTCTGTTTGCTTGTAAAATGGACATCCTCATTTGGTTGGCAAAGACTAGAAGGTTGGCCAGGATCTTCATCCCGTTGTCCATTTAAGTTGGTCCCAATATCGGAAATGTCCATTGGGTGACAATTTTCCTTATTAGCACTATCACAAACTGGGTCTAGCTTAAAGGACATCCTCTTAGCACTTTTGAAGGTCTTTAACAGGAGCTGGGTGTCAAGATCAGAGTCTTCGATTTCTGCAACATTTTTCACTGGGACAGGAGAAGATCCCTTGCCTGTTTCCTCCGTCACGTGAACAGAATCACACTCTATATGTGAGCTTTCATTTTGAATCCCAGTCCCATTTTGGACTGCAATTGGTGACTTGCTAGTAATTTGAGGTCCATTGACTTCTAAGGTAAGTGGACATGGTTCCTTATAGCTGATTTGGGTAGTGGCGTCACGTTGAGGATCTTCAATTTGGAGCCCACAAGCCTTAATGTCTTTACTGTTCATAGTTTTGTCTGTCTCATTTTCTTTTGACAAATTAAGCCTCCTGCTCCGCCTGACATTTTTTTGGTTTACTTCATTGCCGGGTTCAGAGCTAGAATAGCTATCAATTTGTACTTTAGAGGAATGAAGAGGACTTTGTTGTCGGCACGAAGTTGCATCTGCTCCTTTGGCCATGTGGAGAGCCTGCATCACCTTGGTCTTCTCAGACTTCCTTTTCGAAGACTTCTTTTGCTTCTCGGGTTTGTTTATCTGAGCATCTGAAATTTTTTCTGAACCTTGACCGACGAACTCCATTTTCTCAGCATCTGAAGAGACCATATTTGGTTCTTTTATGGAATTGTCTTCTGTGTCCAGACCAAAATCATCCACAACCACAGGGTAACTGGCAATATCATCTGCACACTGTTCCTTAGCATCGACCTTCTTAATAAAGTGTTCTGGCTGCAGACCAGTACTTCTTTTTGGTTTTAGGCTAGCTGTTTTGGAAACCTCATTTACTTTCACGGTCTCATTGAACCCATCCATGTGGATATCAGCCACACACGTTACTTTACTGACAAGGCTTTGCTTTTTCTCTCTTTTGTATACTCTACCAAATATCTTCTCTTCAACGCTAACCATACTCTTTTCGACAGCATCTGCCACAGCATGGAGATGGGACACAGCCATAATTTCGGTCTCCTCAGTCACACTGGAACCTTTTTCAGAGACTTCTTGATCTTCTACCCGAGAGACATCAGGCACCAACTCGTCATTATTCGGAGAACCATTATTTAAAAGCTCGTCTGTCTTCAAAAACCACTCTGTGACTCTTTTAATACTTTTCTTCAGCCGCTCCCTTGACACTGCGCATGGCGCATCCCGAGGACTACCCTGAGTGCTGCCCATGTTTTCAGGGAAAGAGTCATCTCTATCATACTCAGAATCAAGTGCAATTTTAGAGGTCTGGCTTTCGGTATACTGCTGTCTTTCTATCTGCATACTGGAATTGAGCGCTGCAAGGTTCGAGCTTCTTACATTCTCATCAGGTTTTACTAGTGTGCTTCGCTCAGCAACTCTTTCGCAAAAGTCTCTGTCCACTGCAGACTCTTCACTGGGCGATTCCTTAAGGACTCCGATACCATCAATGGACCATAAATTGCTTCTTATGCTGTCAAGGTCTTTTTCGGAAAATCCATATTCAGCTATAAAATAAATAAATCAATTTTAATAAATAATTTTTTTTTTTTTTTAAAACATTGGAAAAATTGTACTATAGTTAAAAGGGCTTTATACATCTTATCCACTAGCCTTTGGATAGGGGATAAGATGTATGATATAGCAGCGGTCCCACCGCTGGGCACCCCCGCGATCTCGGTGAAGCCCCCGGCATTCTGTGCCGGGTGCTGCCTCTGAGACGGGGACGTCACGCCAAGCCCCCTCCCATAGGCATGAATTGAGGGGGTGTGGTGTGACATCACTAGGGGCATCACGACCACGTCTATGAGGCATAGAATTCTGGGGGCTGCACAGAGATCGCAGGGGGTCCCCAGCGGCGGGACCCCCACTATCTCAGCTGCAGAACCCCAGACATATGGTGCATGGAAAGAACTTCCTTCCGTGCTGGATGACTGACGGGGCGGAGGCTCGTGACATCATGGTCACACCCTGCTCGTGACATCATGGCCATGCCCCCTCAATGCAAGTCTATGGGAGGGGGCGTGACTGCAGTCACGCCCCCTCACATAGACTTGCATTGAGGGGGCATAGCTGTGACGTATTGAGCCTCCGTCATGGCACCCAACGCTCTAAAAGAACACCGGGTGCTGCAGGCAGATCGCGGGGTCCTCATCGGTGGGACCCCCGTGATCGGACATCTTATCACTTATACTTTGGATAGGGGATAAGATGTTTAGGGACGGAGTACTCCTTTAAATTAGGCTGTAAACCTGGTACATGCTACACAGGGGAGAGATAGTGTGCGGCTCAATCGCTAAATCTCACATAACGTATAGAAATAACGTCACATCAGAAAAGAGACATTTTTTCACATTCCAACATTACAGGAAGAAAAATTTAACAAAAAAATACTTTTTTTCCTCGCTATTTTGTTGCATTAGTCACTTAAAAAGAAACTTTAAAACAGGTCCCTGGGTCATATTTCAAGCCTTTCTTTAATTAGAAAATGGTGAAAAAAAATGTATTATGTATGAAATATATCAGTCGCAAGACCGCGTTCAAAGTTAGCTTTAGTTAAGCCGGGAGACGGCAGACTGAATTATGTACAAGCAATCATATCTTATGGCGCTTTAATCCCGAGGAGGCGTTCGGAGACACAATAAATCAGCGGGTGGGGGGAAAGGAGCGAGCGATATTTAATTTTCGCTGGAATCCTCGATAAAACTGACATCCTTGTTAAGAATGTTTCTAATATCGGGAGGTTTCATTATGTATGAAAACATAATTATGGCGGTGACATCGCTTTAGACATAATGCGGGCCATTTAGAAAAATGGGAAACAGAGTTCACTGCAGAGTACGGTGTCATATTGGTTCGCAGAGAAACGGAATAATTCCCCCGACTTCCCCCCGCTGGCCGGCTCGTGGGAAAATGACACGTCTATGCCATGTGCTGCTTAAAGGGGTACTCTGGTGGAAATTTTTCTTTTTTAAATCAACTGGTGCCAGAAAGTTAAACAGATTTGTAAGTGACTTCTATAAAAAAATATTTTCCCTTCCAGTACTTTTTAGCAGCTGTATGCTAAAGAGGAAAATCTTTTCTTTTGGAATTTCTTTTTTGTCTTGTCCACAGTGTTCTGTGCTGAGATCTCATGCCCGTATCAGGAACTGTCCAGAGCAGGAGAAAAACATCATTGCAAACCTATGCTGCTCTGGAAAGTTCCGGACACGGACAGAGGTGTCAGCAGAGAACACTATGGACAAGACAAAAAAAGAAATTCAAAAAGTAAAGAATTTCCTCTGTAGCATACAGCTGCTAAAAAGTACTGGAAGGGTAAAGATTTTTTTAATAGAAGTAATTTACAAATCTGTTTAACTTTTTGGCACCAGTGAATAAAAAAATAAAAATTAAAAAATTCTTTTTTCACCGGAGTACCCCTTTAAAGTGACACCCTAGCCTTACGTGGCCATATACCTTCAATAGCTGTCGGACAAAGGTTTCTTTGTTTTTTATTTTGTTTTTTGAGCCCACAGCTACTACTACCAACCCCTCCAAACACTTGAGTGTTGAGTTGAGAGAGGAGGGGTAGGCTGCAGGTCCGGCGGGCGCTTAACCCTTTAAAAATAATGGGGTCTAGGTCAGTGTTTCCCAATCAGGATGTCTCCAGCTGTGGAAAAACCACAGGTTCCAGTGATTAGTGTCCCCTCATCTCTGTCAGTGTCACAGTTATTGATGTCCCCTCATTTCCCCCACTGTGTGTCACAGTCATTAGTTTCCCCTCATCTTCCTGTGTCACAGTCATTAGTGTCCCCTCATTTCCCAAACTGTGTGTTACAGTCATTAGTGTCCCCTCATCTCCCCGTGTCAGTCATTAGTGTCCCCTCATCTCCCCGGGTCACGATCATTACTGTCCTCTCACCTCGCCCCGTGTCAGTTATCAATGCCCCCTCATCTTTCGTGTCACATTCATTAGTGTCCCCTCATCTCCCCCTGTGTCACAGTCATTAAAGGGGTACTCCGCTGCTAGACATCTTCTCGTGGGGGAGGGAGGGGGGCTCGCTGCTGGAGCCCCCTCGCAATCTCCCGAAGCACCCAGCGTTCTAAACAAACGCAGGGGTCCCGCGGCAGTGGTCGTGACATCACCCCACGCCCCCTCCATTCATGTCTATGGGTGGGGGCGTGTCGGACGACACGCCCCCTCCCATAGACTTGAATGGAGGGGGGCGTGAGGGCCTGGCAGTGACGTCACAATGCCGGCCTTTGGGTCCGAGCGTTCTGAACAAAAATGTTCAGAACACTGGGGTACCCCATTAATGCCACCTCATCCCCCTGTGTCACAGTCATTAGTGTCCCTCTAGTGTTGGAAACATAAAACAAGAAAGTTAGAAGTCATAAGCAGAGCACAGAAGGCATTGGGGCGCACGTCCTATGTAAAGGTACAAGCTATCCAGCATCTAACATAAAGCTTCATCACACCCATCAGACCTAGATCAGATGCCACCACGTCTTCGGACTCCAGTTTAGAAGAAACTTGATCATTTGCCTCATTGCCCATCAAGCTGTCTTCTTCCTCCTCAGGTTCTAGAGATACTTTGGGCTCACATGGTGTGGATGGACCATCGACGTCACTTCTACCAGAAAGAGAGAAGATTAATTTATATCTATATAGCAACATATCACGAGAAGGGAACCAAGTCGCAGAGAAAATTCAGTCTAATCTACTTAACCATTGGGGGGGGGGGGGGATGTCATCTCTTAGAATTTAGAGGTCCTCATATTCGACTTTCGCCCTAAGGCAGTGGTTTCCAAACCAGGGTGCTCCCAGCTGTTGCAAAACTACAACTCCCAGCAGCCTTTGGCTGCTGGGAGTTGTAGTTTTACAACAGCTGGGGGCACCCTGGTTAGGAAATACTGGCCTAAGGCTTCATAAAGTGTACAGACACCTCGACAGTCACATGACAGTAAAAAGAAGTATAGAAAATTGGCATCGGTGAGCACTTGAAAAACAAAAAAAATAAGTATCAGTACTTGTACTCTTATATAGGCAGGGTAACAAATTGTCTGTTGGGGAAGAGTGGTATAGTCCATTAAATGCTACCGCCAGTATATATGGGTGACCCCTTAAGGACAATATATCTGTAATAGCAACAAAGTATCCTGACATGTTTCTCCATACGTGGGGGCGCATCAGGGGATAGCACACAGGCCAATATAAACCATGCAGTATAATGCATCATTTGAGCATGAATTTATAATGTAAAAATAATTTCCCATTGGTCCATGGTTGGCCCACTCACTAAGGTCCCATACGATGTGTATGGTATCTAGAGAAGAGTGAAAAAAAGAAAAAACTGTTCTGGGATCAATTGTGAAGAGTAATACAGGGGAAGGTGCTTAAAGGTGTACTCCACCCCAGACATCTTATCCCCTATCCGAAGGTTAGGGGATGAGATGTCTGATCGCGGGGGTCCCCCTGCTGGGGACTCCCGCGATCTCTGCTGCGGCATCCTGCAGTTATCACTACAGAGCAAACTTGCTCTGCGCGTGATGACAGGGCGATTCAGGGGACGGAGCATAGTGACATCATGGCCCCGCCCCATTAATACAAGTCTATGGGCGGGGCGTGACGATTGCCATGCCCCCTCCTATAGACTTGTATTGAGTGGGCGGGACATGACGTTAAGGGGGCGGAGCCGTGACATCACGATGCTCCATCCCCTGCATCGCCCCATCATCATGCACAGAGCCAGGGTGCTCAGTAGTGATGACGGCGGGGTGCCACAGCAGAGATTGCGGGGGTCCCCAGCGGCAGGACCCCCGCGATAAGACATCCCCCATCCAAAGGATAGGGGATAAGATAAGATGTCTGGGGTGGAGTACCCCTTTAATACTTCACTTTTTGTGTAGTATTTTCAACAAGTAAATAATCGCTGGATGCTTGCAGTCTCTGCTAATGCACCTCATATGGCTGCTGGATAGTTACAGTGTCATTCACAAATGGAGATGGACGCCATATGCTTTGGCAGAAACATGTCGGGAGTGGTTTTGTAGATAGCATACATGCACACTTCTAACCTGAATACCTTTAATCCATGCTGGTTATGGTACTAGTCCTGTATAACCTATACCAGTGGCTATTGTATCTTATTGGTTGTGAGTTTTTTGTTCTTAACTTAAAATTTACAAGTAAAAAAATACCAGTCGAAAAGTAAAGAACAAAAAACTCACAACCAGTAAGATACAACAGCCACTGATACAGGTTTATACAGGACTAGTACCACAACAAACCTGTATTAAAAAAAGGTATCACGGTTAGAAGTGTGCATATATGTTATGTACGAAACCACTCCCGACGTGTTTCTGCCAAAGCTTTTGGCATCTTCAGGGGAGAGCCCAATGAATACATAGCACTATACTCTGTATAACAAAATGGGTAAACTGGAGACTCAAGTGAACTGTAGATGTACAGTGAGGTACTAGGCAGAAAAAGGACTTAAACTTTTAATATTTACGAGTTAAAAATACCACTCAAAAAGTAAAGACTTTTTACTTGATATTTAACCAGAAGCTATAGTTCTGTGTATTCATGCTGCTAAAGTAATGCTCACCCTGCATTGTTTTTTTTCCTTGTTTGCTATTCAATTCAAATTCTACAATAACCAGAGAACGTCCTTGATGTCCTTTGCGTTCGTGAGAAAACCATCGAGGCGCAGGCCCATAGCGCCAGACTGAATTAAAAGGCTTTGTATTGAGTGGTAATGCCAATGATTCATCTAGCCGGGACAATTGGTTAATGATTTATGGAATGATATATAAAGAAGCATAAGGGTTGTGTTAACTCTTTCAGTGTCTATATCCTTTTTCTCGGTAGGAGACTAATGACCGGTGACACAGAACACATGGAAGCGGTTTTAGTGGTTTTGTTTTTTTCTGCTTTTTATGATAGGATATGATTTAGAGCCCATGATAAAAACCTATGACTCCTGAAGGACCTTGGCATACTAAAAAATGAAGTTTACGAGTTCATAATAGTGCAGGAAAACACAATCCCCTGAAGCATCCAGGCAGAAAGCAACGGCGCAGTAAAACCCGCCAAAAGTTTTACGGTAGGAGATGACTTTGAAAGGGAGTCAATGCTGCGAGATAAGCAGGACGCAATACATGGCCTAAGGCAGTGGTCTGCAAACTGTGCAGCTCCAGATGTTGCATAACCACAATTCTCAGCATGCCCGGACAGCCATCGGCTGTTCGGGCATGCTGAGAGTTGCAGTTTTGCAACATCTGGAGGTCAAAAAACTTTTTTTTATATCAACTGGCTCCAGAAAATTAAACAGATTTGTAAATTACTTCTATTTAAAAATCTTAATCCGGGGGGGGGCGTGTTCTGCTATGGTACGAGCAAGACGCTGAGGTACAGAGCTCCGTCACCCAGGCCGTCATATTGGGGGATATCGCCACTATAAATGATCGGCAGAAGATCAGGAAAGAGGGGACACTCCGCCAAGACACCCAAGCACACAGGGACCCCGATCCAGAACTTCTTCGGCCCTCTAAGAGACCTGCAGGAGCCGCCGCAGAAGATGCCGGCTCAGTCCAAGATGGCGCGGGACCAGCAGGGCTCTACTACTCCCGCCCACTCCCCTCCAGCCACGCGGCAACGCACAGCGGGGACCGGAGCGGCGTCGCATGGGACCCCGCTCCCGGCACTACTGGACTTACCGACCAGAGCCCCTCGCGGCCCCACACAACCTCCGCTGCCACCGGGGAGTGTGGAGACCGGGCTCCGGCCGACACGGCAACTGCCGGAAGAGACGCGTGGAGATGCGCAATGCACTTCACAAACGCACCTCATGGACTGCCTCATAGAGGATGCCTGTGGGCAGCCGGGGACCCACGCTGGAGCTGCGCCCCGAATGTCTTGGACGGAGGTGAGTGCTGGAGGGGTCCTGAACACGCCACCACCCCAAGCCCTGTCTCCTATGCTCTCTACTACCATGGAGGGATGCAGGGCTCCCTCCCCATCCCCTGGCATCCCCTCCATATTCAGAAGCCAAGAGGGACCCCCCTCACCATCCTCCCCTCTCAACCCTCCGGAAGGAGAAGGGGCGCATGATCTGCCTACCCAGGATGACCCCCACTTTATCCAGGGATCTCCCACTGCATCCCCACCCTGGCTGTCGCCCTCCCTGGCCCATAACCTGACTGCCATGACTGGGGACCTGGCCTCTGAAGGGCCTCCACAGAGGGGACAAAGTATGCAGGGCCAGGGGTCTCGTCAAGTGCCTGCTGGCTCCCCGGAGTACATGAACATTGCTTCCACCCTCCCACCACCTGCCCAAGCGGTGGCTCTCCTTAAGGGGCACCCCGAAATACAAGCACTGCTGGCACTGCTACCCACGAAAGCAGATATGTCTGCATTGGCTTCAGATCTCAAATTTGCCTGGCACCAGGACTTGCAACCTGTTAAACGCGATGTAGCTGACATGCAGGGTAGGATTAGAGCTCTGGAGGACTTTAAAGATTCTGTTACTGTCTCACTAAAGGACATGCAAACTGCTCTGAATGCTCAAACTTCCACACACCACGCCTTTGCGGATCACTTGGACGACATTGAGAACAGAAACCGGAGAAATAATGTTCGTATACGGGGCCTTCCTGAGGCTACCAGAACGCCTGACCCGCATGCCACGGTTACCGGGATTTTCAACCTGATACTGGGACACCCACCAACTACTCATATTGAAATCGACAGAGTCCATCGGGCTCTTAGGGCTCCCAGCACGGACCCTTCTCGACCGCGAGACGTTATCTGCCGTATCCACAAATACACAGTAAAGGAGCAACTCATGCAGAAAGTGCGCCTACAAGGGGACATAGACTTTGATGGAGCTATCCTACAAATTTATCCCAACCTGTCCCGCCGCACACTGAGGCAGAGGGCCCTACTACGCCCGTTGCTGAGACACCTGCAGGAACGTAACATCCCGTATAGATGGGGATTCCCGTTTGCCTTATATGCCACCTCTGGAAACCAGACAGCCTCCTTACGTCACCCGGGAGACCTCTCTTCCTTCCTGACTGCGCTGGGACTCCCACCTTTGGCGCTACCTGAATGGATCGCCTACCTGAGGGACCCTTATGCCCCCCCCCCAACCTTGAGACCCTCACAACGCCCCCAGAACCGGCGCCTGGCTGATGGGGAACCGCTCCCTCGGAGACGCCGGCCTACCAGATCCGAGTCGAGGGGAATGGAACTGTGATTGAATGGAACTGTGATTAAGTTTCGCATCAACGACCAATACTGTCTCCGAGCCTGCTGTTGACCACTTGCATACCCTCCAGTGGGCCACCTGATTTTCTACCGGCCCTATCAATGACTATACTCCTGTCATAATCTAGTTCCCACCCACTCTCCCTTCCTCCCCCCCCTTCCTCTCAACCACCTCTTCCTACCCCCCTCCCCTCCCTCTCTACCACCTCTTCCTCCCCCCCCACCCTCTCCATCACCTCTTCCTTCTCCCCCCCTCCTTCTCTACCACCTATCCCTTCCCCCCGCCCTCTCCACCATTCCCTCTCCGCCCCCCACACCCTCCTCTTCTTGCCCCCCCCCCCACACCTTTCCCCCTGCCCTCTCCTCCATTTCCCCTCCCCCCCACTCCCCCACCTCCCCACCAGTAGCATTTCTCCTACGAGCTGCTGCTGCTCTCCCCTTATCTTGAGTTTAGGCGGTGGTATCACAAAATGCCGCCGCCTTTGTTTAGCAGTTGTAGAGGCCTGGGATTGACGGACCCAGCCGATAGTTCTAGTTATTTCCTGATTTCGTTGGGCATTTATAGAAATTGCTCTGATACTTTCACATCGTACCCTTCCCCCCACTAGGGTAGGTGTAGTTTATATACACCAGATACGCAGACGTCTAGTGCTGCAGGTAGATTTATTTGCAAGTACACTTGCTTTTTCTTTTTCAGACCCCGTATTTTTATTTATTTTTCCTTTTCCTAACTTTCTCTATTTCCCTTGTGTGTCTTTTTGCCCCCCGATCTAGGACTTGGGACTTGCCGCTGACCCCTGCACTCCGAACCCCCTCCTCCGGACTCAGTGACTACGAGCATCATGTCGGACGTTAAGGTAACCACTTTAAATGTCCAGGGTTTTAATACCCCGGAAAAGAGGTCCCAAATTCTATACCACTTACACAAAAACCACACAAAAATTTTATGTCTCCAGGAGACTCACTTTAAGACAGGCCATATGCCAGATCGCCTGGGTCGATACTTCACCACCTGGTTCCATAGTACAAACTCTGAGTCTCGCTCGAAGGGGGTTTCGATTGGTTTCCATCGTTCCCTACCCTTCTCGGTCCTGGACGTCAGAACCGACCCTGAAGCCAGATTTCTGTTTGTTAAGGGGACGGTTTTGGAGCAGGTGGTGACTGTAGCGACGATTTATGCCCCTAACTCACTACAAATCTCATTCCTCACACGTACGCTAGAGGAATTGTCCTCATTCACACAGGGCATGTTGATATTGGGGGGCGACTTGAATTTAGCTATACAACCCCTGCTGGATGCTTCCGCGCAGCGCTCTGCTGTCTCCTATAGACAACTTAGTACACTCAGGAAACTTTTGCACTCCATGCAGCTGTGCGATGTGTGGAGGCTCCAGCACGCCACCGATCGAGACTATACATACTACTCTAGCCCCCACAACATTTACAGCCGACTGGACTACATATTCCTCCCTCACTTTTACTTACCCAGAGTGACATCGTCTCAAATTGGGAACTTATTCTTATCTGACCACGCACCGGTCCACTGCACAATATTCTTCCCCACCCTCAGCAGACCGCAATATAACTGGAGATTAAACGAATCTCTACTTCTTGAAACGCTCTGTCTGTCCGATCTCAAAACCACCATAGCACATTTCAGAACTGATCACGTTTCTGACGATACGCCACTCCCCACCCAATGGGAAGCACTTAAATGTGTGTTGCGGGGTGTGCTGATCAGACATGGCTCCCGCCTCAAAAAGGAGAGATCGGAGAGACTGCGGCATCTTCTCGAAACATTGTCTTCCCTAGAGGCACAACACAAGCGGTCTCTACAGGAATCCTCTCTACGTGCCCTCATCAAAACCCGCCACGACATCTGTACCCTCCTTAACGATGGTTACAAGTACTACCGACAGCACTGCTCGAAGACTTTCTATGAGTGGGGAAACAAACCTGGGAGATTCCTGGCCAGGGCACTGAGAGACAAGAGAGCTGCGCTCTATATCCCGTCAATCACCACGTCCCAGACTGGGAGGTCCTTCCTTACGAAGGATATCCTTGCCGCCTTTGAGTCTTATTATACCAATCTCTATAATCTCCCATCGCCCGCCGACACCCTGACATCGACCTCACCCCACCTCTGCCTGACTGACTATATTACCGATACAGCCCTCCCCAGACTATCTGAGGAGGACGTTGGGCTCTTGGAGGCCCCGTTTGGGGAGGAGGAGCTGGCCACGGTGATTAAGAACCAGTCATCGGGGAAAAGCCCCGGTCCAGATGGATTCACGGCCAAGTTTTACAAGTCCCTGAGGGATGACCTGCTCCCCCTCCTGCACGGGGCGTTCAATGCTATCTCCCTCAGATCTAATTTCCCGCGAGACGCCCTGAATGCCCATATTGCAGTGATACCTAAGGAGGGCAAGGATCCCAATTTATGTGCCAGTTACCGCCCCATTTCCTTGTTGAACGTTGACACCAAACTATTTGCCAAGCTGTTGGCGAATCGCCTGGCCACTGTTCTTGGTCCCCTAGTCCACCCTGACCAATCTGGCTTTGTTAAATCGAGGGAAACCAGGGACAATACTGTCAGAGCATACTCCATCATACACCAGGCCAAGACATCTAGCCAATCATTAATGTTGTTGTCACTTGACGCCGAAAAGGCATTTGACAGGGTGGACTGGGGGTTCATGAATGCTGTCCTCGTGCAGATAGGACTGGGCCCTTCAATGCTGGGACGAATTTTGGCCCTATATGATAGCCCCCAGGCGAGGGTGCGAATTAACGGCTCCCTTTCATCTCCCATTCCAATCCGGAACGGTACGAGACAGGGGTGCCCTCTCTCCCCCTTGCTTTATGTTCTGTGCATGGAACACCTGCTGATTGCCCTAAGATCGAACCCTGCGATTACTGGGTTTCGACAGGGGGTGGAGAGTCACACCTGCTCTGCGTTCGCGGATGATTTGCTCCTTTACGTCGCGGACCCTCTGGTCTCCCTGCCAGCTATATTGCAGACCATAGAGACGTACTCTCACTTTAGTAACCATAAAATCAACCTGACCAAAAGTGTTGCCCTCAATGTGACCCTCCCTGAGGAGTTGGTGACTCGACTTAAGGAAGCCCACCCTTTCAGATGGTCCTCCACATCCATTACCTATCTGGGTGTCCAGGTGCCCGCGAATCTATCGGACTGTTATGCCCTTAACTTTCAGCCTTTGCTGTCTACGATTGAGGGGGACTTGCGGAGATGGACGAGGGATACCTTTTCATGGTTGGGTAGAGCGAACATCCTTAAAATGAATGTTCTCCCGAGACTCCTCTACCTATTCCAGACTGTGCCTGTCACCCTCCTCCCCGCATTCTTTAAAAAGATAAACAAGCTGTTTAGGGACTTTATCTGGGCAAACAGGCCGTCAAGGATAGCCAGGCAAGTCTTAACGAGAAGTAAGCGGGCGGGGGGCCTGGCGGTCCCGGACAGTCAGGCCTATTATGTTGCAGCCACTCTGGTGAGATTCCTGGACCTCTTTCACGGTCACGCGTCCAAGAGATGGGTGGGATCCGAGTTGGGGACTAGCAAACAACTGTCCGCCTTCCCCTGGTTGCCCCCAGATGCCCTGTCCTGGGAATACATCCGCACTCTGCCCTGGGTGTTGAGGGAGCTGGTCACGACCTATAGGCGCTATATAACGAAAACTGAGCTAATTGTACCAGGTGGACCCCTGACCCCGGTCACTGGCAACCCCCTCTTCCCTCCTGGTTTACACCGTACTGACTTTTTAGGGATGACAGGACGAGGGTTCCTCCCGATTAACACCTTCTTGGACGGTACGAGACTGAAACCCTATGAGACACTGGTCCCTGAACGCTCCCGTACACCGCTAGTCCAGATGCAATACCTACAATTAGATCATTTTATCCGGACCATGGGACAGACCCTGTTCCTGGCAAGACCACTCTCGCCTTTGGAACAGATGTGCGTCTCTGACTCTGCGCCCCTCAGGCCTGTATCACAAATTTATCGCTTATTTATGGATAGGGCTGAGCAATCGCCTCCAAGGTATGTGGGGGCGTGGGAGTCAGAGCTACACAAGACCTTTGCTCCCTCGGACTGGACGACTGCTTTTACCATGTGTCACCGGCTGTCAGTATCATGTAGGGCGCAGGAGACTAACTTTAAATTACTATCCCGGTGGTACAGGGTTCCTTCTACTCTACACCGCATGTACCCTACTGTACCGGACTTATGTTGGCGTTGCGGCGCACCTGGTGGAACAATGACCCATATTTGGTGGTCGTGCCCCTCACTGGCCCGTTTCTGGGAGGTGGTGGTTGCCCACATCGCCTCCATTACTGGTGTGACTTACATGAACCACCCAAAAGCCCTCCTACTTTCCATACTACCCGCTACTAGGAGAACCCCCTCTAGGGCACTAGCACACTTCCTCCTCATGGCTGCGAGAACTGTCATACCCAGACATTGGAAAGACCCTTGCCCCCCGACCATTTCTGAATGGAACAGGGAGGTACTCTTCTTGTGCCGTATGGAGGAACTGATGGCAGACTCCTCGGATAGACAGGAGAAATACACTACGATTTGGCTTCCCTGGCTCACTTTTGTTAACTCGCCCCTCTACGCGGCGGATGATGGTATCTGAGGGGGGTGAGGTAGCCCTCTCGTGGACCGGGGCCGGAGTGTTGGGGTGGTGGCTGCGCCCTTGAGTAGAGATTCAAGTGAGTACCCGAGTTCTGATGTTTCTCCTTCCTCCTCTTCTAACCCTCCATACTTCTCCCCTTGTCGTCTTTCCCTGCTCTTTTCCTTTACCCCTTTAATTTGTTTTTATTTTATTTATTTATTTATTTTATTTTTTTCTCGTTTCACTGACCTTTATCTCATCCTAAACACATAAGGATATAGAGACATGTTTATTGACTGTTTAACTACTTGTTTGATCTAGTACAAACTGTTACTATCCACGGCATTGTATGTTGCCCTCAGATGACATTCCTTTCCTATTGATACTTTGTACCAGATGTTCATTGTCTTATCTTTTTCATGCTGTTTTTTCTATTGATTCGACTGCTGAGGATTCTCATTGAGTACTCAATCAATGCTCTTTGATACTGTTTGTTTATTGCTCACTTAATAAAATTCTTCTGAATGGAAAAAAAAAAAAAATACATCTCAGATATTATGGGTTAACTGTAGTCTCTTCAATGTCGAGGCTTAGTGGTGAAGCTATATCTCATGAGTTCTCAAGCTTTTATACATAAATGCAGCTTGATGTGTTGGTGGACTATTGTCAAATTGTCATACTATTGGAAAATTAAATCATGAGGTTTCATCAGAAAAAAAAAAAAAAAAAATCTTAATCCTTCCAATAATTATCAGCTGCTGAAGTTGTTCTTTTCTGTCTGACAACAGTGCTCTCTGCTGACATCATGCTTGTCTCGGGAACTGCACAGAGTAGAAGAGGTTTGCTATGGGGATTTGCTTCTCCTCTGGACAGACCTGAGACAGGTGTCATCAGAGAGCACTTAGACAGAAAAGAACAACTCAACTTCAGAAGCTCATAAGTACTGAAAGGATTAAGATTTTTTTTAATAGAAGTAATTTACAAATCTGTATATATATATATATATATATATATATATATATATATAAAAAGTTTTATTCTGGAAAACCCCTTTAAGGTCTGCAGGATATAGCTCAATAGATACCAGACCTTCTGTTAATAACACACCAATCGCAAAGCAGATGCAAGAGAGCGGCAGCGTTGTTAAAGAGGTACTCTGGTGAAAAACAAAGGTTTTCAAATCAGCTGGTGCCAGATTTGTAAATTACTTCTATATAAAAATCTTAATCCTTCCAGTACTTATCAGCTGCAGTAAGCTCCATAGGAAGTTGTGTAATCCTTTACAGTCTGACACCTCTGTCCCTGTCAGGAAATGTCCAGAGCAGGAGAGGTTTGCTATGGGGATTTGATTTTACTCTGGACAGTTCCTGACATGGACAGAGGTGTCAGCAGAGAGCACCCTGGTCAGACTGGAAAGAACTACACAACTTCCTGTGGTGCATACAGCAGCTGATAAGTACTGGAAGGATTAAGATTTTATTATAGAAGTCATTTACAATCTGGCACTAGTTGATTGGAAAACATTTTTTCCCCACCGGAGTGCCCCTTTAAAGCGCTTCTTTAGCTTTCACAAGTTACTGTCTTTTGCTTACCCCAAACTGCCGGCTTTCTTGAATAAATCATCTTCGGAGGAGTCAGACACTAAAACAAAACAATTAAAGCGGCAATTAAGATTTTGGCTTTAAAAACATAAATCAAGTAGTTAGGAGTAGCCGTATTAGTCCAGTGATGCAAAATGCTAAATCATCTGTAGTTGCTACAGATGATTTTGCAAAATAAATCAATAAATAAGAAAAGAACAAAAACTTTTTTATTACATTGTGGGATTGAAATGGAAATATATGTGTTGGGAATGTAAAGTGTCAAGTGACTTATCTTTTTCTATATCAACCCTTTATGTGCCACAGAATGTAGGATCATCCTATATCTGAATTCTGTAGTCACGGGATCTAACGGCAACTACCAGAAATGATGAAGTCAGCGATGACCTTGTCCATCTAAGACCATCTGTTTGACTTTCTATCAGGAAAGAAGAGGTTAAAGGGGTACTCTGGTGAAACTTTCTATTTTTTTTAAATCAACTGGTGCCAGAACATTAAACAGGTTTGTAAATTAATCCTATATAAAAAAAATTCTTAATCTTTCCAGTACTTAGCTGCTATATTGCTCCACAGGAAGTTCTTTTCTTTTTGAATTTCCTTTCTGTCTGACCACAGTGCTCTCTGCTGACACCTCTGTCCATGTCAGGTACTGTCCAGAGCAGGAGAGGTTTGCTATGGGGAACTGCTTTTACTCTGGACAGTTCCTAAAACAGACAGATGTCAGAGCAGACTGGAAAGAACTGCAACTTCCTGTGGAGCATACAGCAGCTGATAAGTACTGGAAGGATTAATATGTTTAAATAGTAATTTACAAATCTGTAACGTTCTGGCACCAGTTCATCTCTGATCATATGATGTGCACCCAAAAATCTGCCGCCTCCCATGTCCTTGCCCACCACTTGCTGTCATGACCGTTCTGGGGGGGGATGAACAATATTGTGGTTCTCTGGGTCCAACACAATAGTGCTGATCCTGACATCTTGTATACTGACCTGTGCCAGATCTCCTGACTCTGCTTCTGCCTGACCCATGTGTACTGTACAATCTCTGCACATCCAAAAACCTGCTGCCACCCCTCCACATGTCCTGGCCCATCACTCGCCTTCATGACAGCTGTGTGGTGGCTGAAAAATAGTGTGCTTTCTTGTGCCATTTGCAAAGTTGTTCGCATCCTGATATCTTGTGTACTGACCTGTGCCACATCTCCTGACTCTGCTTCTGCTTAACTTCTGGGTACTATACTGACTCCTGCAAATCTAAAAACTTGCCGCCCTCCCCCCGCATGTCCTGGACATGCAATTGCTGTCATGACCACTCTGTGGTGTTAGAGCAATACTGTGGTTCTCTGTGCCCATCATACAGGTGCGCCGATACTGATCTCTTGTGTACTGACTTATGCCAGATCTCCTGACTCTGCCTCTGCCTGACCACTGTGTACTGTACCGACTCTTGATTGCTGACTCTGAACCTGAGTTGCCTTCCTCCACACTGTGCTTGACTACGCTATCTTGTCACCTGCCCAGGACCCACGCCTGACTCTCCAGTATCAGGAACAGATGTCACCTGATCCAATGAGACAGCAGCTACCCACACTGGGACCACTCTTGGGAAGCGACCTCGTGCCCTCATCCTGGAGTAGGATAAAAGTGTGAAAAGCTAAAATAGTACTTCTATTCCGCTCCCTAGTGTGGTCCAAAGGCAATCTGGCTGAGAAGCATAGCGGGTCCACACCGGTGCACCCATTACAGCAACCATTTTGAAAGAATTACAAGGACTTAAAGGGATCATTCAGCTATATAATAATGATGGCGAGGGTCCAACTCCTAGCAGCCTTGATCAGCTGTATGAAAGGGCCTTCATAATACCTTCTCCAAAAATCCTTAAAGGAGTACTCCATCCCTGAACATCCTATCCCCTATCCAAAGGCTGCAGCACCCCAGACAAACTGTGCACTGCGCAAACTTTGTTCCTTGCCAGATGACTAGCGATGCGGGGCAGAGGCTCGTGATGTCACGGTCCGCTCATGACGTCACAGCCATGCCCCCATAATGCAGGTCTATGGGAGGGGGCATGACGGCCATCATGCCCCCTCCTATAGACTAGCATTGAGGGGGCAAGGCCGTGACATCACGAGCCTCCGGCGCTGCACCCGACGCTATAAACGAACGCCGGGTGCAGCAGGGAGATGGCGTTTTCCCCAGTGGCGGGACCCCCACAATGTCTAGGGGTGGGGTGGGGGGGGGAGAGTACACCAGTGGTCTCCAACCTGTTGCAAAACTGCAACTCCCAGCATGACTATGGCTGTCCGGGCATGCTGGGAGTTGCAGTTTTGCAACAGCTGGAGGTCCACAGTTTAGAGACCATTGCAGCTTTCTTGCTGTTGCAAGCCACAACTCTCATCATGCCATGACAGCAGTGGGAGTTGTAGTTTAGCAACAGTTATGAGTAAATCCCGCCTCCTTCCCCATCTCTTTTAACCCCTTACATCACTGGTTCTCACCAAAGTCTGCTATCAGTTCTTTGATCCCATTATTCTGATGTTTCGGTTGCTCGCGGTTCCTCGTGTCTGCATCCCTGGGGGGCTGTGCGTCAGGAACGTTTTTCTGAAACAAAAGCAAAAAATTCATAAGACTTTCTAGACAGGAAGTGCAAAACATAGGAGCTACAATACATAGACCGAAAACCATCACAGAAAACAGCCATACGCTGATAGGTTGTGGGTTACATGTATAGTAATACTGTGACATTAGGTACAGTATCAGCAGGCAAAGAAAACCCTGTCCAGATGAGTACTTGCTGTATAGAGCAGCATAAAAAGGAGCAAAATCAGAATAAGTACAAGAAAAAAAAAAAAGTTGTGTTCTACCTAGAGATAAGGTTTTTTTTATGACCATTATTATTTTTAAATGTATATACCGTAATAAATAAATTCACACATTAGAATCTATTATATAATTATTAATACAAATAATTAATAAAATAATTAATAGATTCTAATGTATTTATTATTATTATTAATAATAAATTAAAAATACATAATACATCAATTAGAATCTATAAATTTTTATTTTTATTATAACTTTCTTATTATATTATAACAAATTATTATTATTATTATTATTATTAACAACCCATACTCTCCTGAGCTACAGCAAGGCGGACAGAACTATACAGTAAATTCACCAGAAAGGTTCCATTTAGAACAGGCCTCGCCATGGTTCCCCAAATTAGATGAGTGCACGTGCTCAGCGTCATATCCAAAAGGTTGCCTTTAGTATATAGATGTATCAGAGATGCCAGCATTGCTACAGAGGTTAAAAGGGGTGCGGGGTGGTGGTGGGGGGTCAGTCTGTCAATGCTCAGACCATAAGCCACACACTACATCAGATTGGTCACCCCAACAGGAAGCCTCTTCTGAAGATGAAGCACAAGAAAGCGCAAACAGTTTGCTGAAGACAAGTGGACTTAGGACATTGGTCTGATGAAACCAAGATAAAATTATTTGTATCAGATGGTGACAAGTGTGTGTGGTGACAACCAGATGAGGAGAACAAAGACAAGTGTGTCCTGTCAAGTCAAGCATGGTGATGGGGCTGCATGAGAGCTGCTGGTACTGGGGCTAAAGGTGATCGACTGGCCAAGCATGTCTCCAGACCTAAACCCAACTGACCATCGGTGGCCCATCCTCTAATAAAAGGAGGGGGAGTGCAAGGTCTCTAACATCCATGGCTCAGTGATGTGGTCATGGAGGTGTAGAAGAGGACTCCAGTGCCAACTGGTAAATATCTGGTGAACTCCATGGTCAAGGGGCTTAAAGCAGAGCTGGAAAATAATGGTGCCCACAAGGTACTGAAACTTTGGACCCAATTTGGACATTGCCCTTAGGGGTGTCCTCACTTTTGTTGCCAAGGTGTAGTCATTAATGTCTGTGTGTAGAGTTATTTCGATAGGACACACTATTAAAATGGGCACTGTCAGATACAAAAACTTCTGATATGTTGTGAAGCATGTATAACCAATAGGGTCTAAGGGCTTTCATTAGAAAGTTTTCAGTATTTCATACTGAAAAAGCAAGTCAAACAACTGTCCCCCCCCCCCCCCCGCCTGCTTGGACACCCCCCGCCTGCTTGGACACCTATGTCATGGACACACTTCCTTGATGGACAGCTGTGAGCGCAGGAAAAATCCTCCCCCTGTCAGTGAGGACAAGCAGGGAGTTGTAGTTTTCCTAATGCTAGGGGAGATGTGAGCAGACAGAATACTCAGGGAGGGGGCGGAGACCTGCACAGCAAGGCCACGCCCCCTCCCTTTGAGAGGCATTCATGCTAGTGAGCTAAATTAAAAGTGTGATAAAAAAAAAAAGGTGCTAGACACAAAAAATAGATGTACATGGCCAGGATTAGGTACTGAGTGATATATTTAAAAAAAAAATTATAATAATTTTGTTGGATCTGATGGGTACGCTTTAAACACCGTTATACAGGTCGTGCACTCACTGCTTAAAGGGGTACTCCGCCCCTAGACATCTTATCCCTTATCCAAAGGATAGGGGATAAGATGTCAGATCGCCGCGGTCCCGCTGCTGGGGACCCCCGGGATACCCGCTGCGGCACTGCGCTATCATTACAGCACAGAGAGAGTTCGCTCTGCACGTAATGACGGGCAATACAAGTCTATGGGAGGGGCCTGCCATAGTCTTGCATTAAGGGGACAGGCCGTGATGGCATGAGGGGTGGAGCCATGACGTCACGCTGCTCCGTCCCCTGTATCGCCCGTCATTACGCACAGAGCGAACTCGCTCTGTGCCGCAGCGGGGATCCCGGGGCTCCCCAGCAGCGGGACTGCTGCGATTTGACATCTCATACCCTATCCTTTGGATAGGGGATAAGATGTCTAGGGGCGGAGTACCCCTTTAACATTGTAGCAAAAGGTAATTTCTTCAGTCACATGAAAGAATAAAAATATTTATAAACTAATACTATTTTACTATTAAAGGGGTACTTCGGTGAAAACCTTTTTTCTTTTAAATCAACTGGTGGCAGAAAGTTAAACATATTTGTAAATTACTTCTATTAAAAAATCTTAATCCTTCCTGTACTTATTAGCTGCTGAATACTACAGAGAAAATTCTTTTCTTTTTGGAATGCTCTCTGATGACATCACGAGCACAGTTCTCTCTGCTGATGTTATAATAATAATAATAACGCTTTATTTATTGTTGTCCTTAGTGGGATTTGAACCCAAGTCCCCAGCACTGCAAGGCAGCAGTGCTAACCACTGAGCCACCATGCTGCCCTTAGCCTACAGCTGCTATGCATGGTTGCTAAAATGGACAGAGATGTCAGCAGAGAGCACTGTGCTCGTGATGTCATCAGTGTTCCAAAAATAAATGACTTTCCTCTGTAGCATTCAGCAGCTAATAAGTACTGGAAGGATTAAGATTTTTTAAAAGAAGTAATTTACAAATATGTTTAACTTTCTGCCACCAGTTGTTTTCACCGGAGTACCCCTTTAACCTATACTGAACGGTGCTATATTTACATCTAAATTTCATTCTGTTTCGCCTTATAGGGGTACTCGGGTGCTCCGGCATTCTGAACATTTTGTTCAGAACACTTGGAACCGGTGGCCGTGATCGTCACGTCACGGCCATGCCCCCTCCATTTATGTCTATGGGAGGGGGGAGTGTCTGATGACACGCCCCCTCCCATAGACATGAATGGAGGGGGCGTGACCGTGGAGGGGGGCCCAGCAGCGGGACCCCTGCGATTAGACATCTTATCCCAGATCCTTTAGATAGGGGATAAGATGTCTAGCAGTGGAGTACCCCTTTAAGGAGTCAGCCATTTTGTTTATGATAGAATTTGTACGTAGGTTTGCAAGGCTCTACTATAAAGGAGGGATGCAGAGATTTTCTGAGGACAGCGCGGATAAGAGCCCTGCGTTGATTTTCCAGTGGTGGTTTATTGATCAGAGTACGTGTAAGTGGTATAAATGAGTACGTCTTCTCTATAGTTTGTGTTCTATCTCTGGGGATCAGCTCCTGTGGGTTTAATAAGGATGCGCTGAAGAACTCATTGCCGGTGGCTCCGGGGAGGACTTAATGAGATTTCAACAGCTAATTGCTTTAACAAACTGGAATAGGAGCAAAATACCAGATTTAACCAATGAGTTTGAAGAGAGATGCTCCTGGTGGACATATGTAGTAGGTACCGCGGCAGTAAGAAGATCAAAGAAATAAGGAATTTAATCTGTGAAGAGCCAGGACCCTGTTAACTTCCTAAACATCAGCCATTTGTCCTCATTAGATATATAGATCTTGGGAGATGCCATGAGAAATGCTAGAGAATTAAAATTACAGCTGGAGGAACATTAAAGGGTTGTTGCAGGATATTTTTCTTATTGACTGCGCTACAGGGGCTGTAAAGTTAGTGTAGTTCATAATATAGTGTTTTTACCTGTATTTTTATGGTGGTCTCGCAATTCTTATGTGATTTTTTTTTTGCCCCAATGTTTATTTTTAGCAGCATACAAAATGAGTGTCTCAGGTTTTCCCAGTTTGCATTGTGGCTTGAGACGTTACATCACTAGTCGGTGTTCAGAGGGAGCCTGTCTGTGCTTCAATGGGTGGAGTGACCGCTGAGTGGAAGAGAGAGTTTGTTCTCCAAATGGCAGCAGGGAATTGTAGCTTTTAAGCACAGGACACAGAGGGGAGCCTAGCTGTGCTGCAATGGGTGGGATGGTTGATGTTTGGGGGGAGAAGTGACCTCACATTTACAAACATGAGTTCATGGGACGTGTAGTTGGAGGGAGGGAACTCCATCTGGAAATAGCCAATAGCTCCCCCCGGACCATCCATCGCCTCTCTGCCAAAAGATGATTATGCGTCTTTGTCAACCTGCCAGCCTGGGATGCCTTACCGGGTGAGTGCTCTGTTACCTATCCTCATACATTTATACTTACCGCTATCTTGCAGTTCGGCGTTAGCACCTCCCATGATCCCGGTTTATTTACAGCACGCCCCTATCATCCTTATTCAGCAAGTGTGGACAAGTTTAGATATATCGGTGCCCATTTGTATTCTGTGTATTTCTGTTTGGTGTGGTGTTTGAATATATGATTATTTCTATTAATAAAGCTTTATAAACTACGCCATTACTAATCTGTTTCACTACAAGGCATTCTGCTGCGCAGACTTGTCGGGACATGTTTACATATTACTTGGGGGGCCCCACACTATAAACAAACAGTCACTTCCATTTAGGAGACTACTTGAGTGAATGTGAGAGAAAGGGGGTGAAGCTATGCAGGGAGTGGGCATGGCCTAGAGAGGCTCTGTTAGAAAAGGGGGTGTGATACCTGTCACTTTTACTTCCTGTGGGTGGTTTGACGAAAGGTATCCCCTCTAGACTACTGAAATTTTTTTGATGGGTCTAAGACCTCTATTCAAAAACTTGCAGATTGGCCTGTACATTCTGGTTGCACTACCTGGTTAAGCAGTTGCTTAGAACTACAATGTTCAGAACACCTTGCTTTTTCTCAGCTCTTCATCACAGCCCTCGCACCCTGCCTACTCCCTCGACCCCTGCGACAGCTCTAAGGAACTGGCAGAACATCTCACCTCACAGTCAGTGAAGTTGTAGCATCTGCTGTATTCACCCCCGTCTGCTCCTCTGCCATGGTTTAGCACAAGTCATAATACTGTGCCTGTGTGCATGTGTATAACAGGGAGATGGTGATGTCAAGTGGAGGGGCTGGTCAGAGGTTGTGCCATCACTCGGGGTGGGACTAGAGCGCAAACACAAGATCTAGCCATGCCAAGAGAGCAGATGATGATACTTTGTCTCCGGAGAAAGGGAGGAGCTGGATACAACACCCCACTGACAATGAGAGGAGTACATAACTTCTTGCCAGGGGTGAATTATTCAATAGAATTCTGAAGCCAGTACAATTTGTGAGAGAACAAAATGATATATATATATATATATATATGGCCTGTTCACAACTCGACCTTGTTTCAATATTAAAAGCTTTTTTTCCTCTGTTATCCCGGAGATCCACGAGAAGAATAAACACGCTCTTCCCTGACCGAAGCGTGAAGCGTCCGCCTGGCTGCGATCCCATAATCAAACGAGCTGCACAGTCTCCACGGATCAAGAGATCTTCAAATACCAATTTAGATGTTTGAGCAGAGAAGCCAAAGAAAATTAAAACGTGTCCAAGGAAGAGGAACGGTCTAAGTCAGCAGATCTGAGGCCACGTGAGCTCGAAGCACGACGTTTAAGTCTACGGCAAGCACGCCTCTACAGCGAGACTGTGTAAACAAGGCAAAGACTGCGCAACAAGGCTATCCAGACGCAACTCTACGAAACAGAAGATGGATCGATCTCTGGAATAATGAAGAGATAAAAAATGAAAATCCAGCAAACTCACCGCAAAAAGCATTCAGTGAATGACGGCCGCCATGGATGTCCGGGATCTCGCGGGAGGCTCAGAGGATACAAACCGATGAGTTTCGTGCAAACAGCACTTCTTCCGGCCCCATTGGGGCCGGAAGAAGGGCTGTTTGCACGAAACTCACCGAAAAAATTAGCAGGATTTTCTTTTTTTTTCTCTTCATTATTCCAGTACTGTATGGATTCCTTTGCACCACCGCTTATTTCAGTTGCTCTACTATTTTTAGAACAGTTTTGACTTTTTGGTTTTCTGTATATCCTATTGATTGCGTTGGGTGTTCTGGTTAGGTGCCTCCGGCTGTTGCTCTCTCCATTATGAGTATAGATCTATCTCTTTCTACCCTATCAATTCCTTTCTTTAGGTTGGGTATGTTTAACCCTTTTACCATTAATCTTACAACCATATCTTCTAGAAATTCACTCCTGTAAATTTGTTTGTTTCGCAGAAATAGTTCGTTGGATCCGTTTTGGGATTTTTCTTTTTAAAGTCTTAATTAGGCATTTATAATAAAAGAAAGTAAAGAAACAAGAGCAGCCACAACTTCCGTCCTTCCCACCATTGAGCAACATACGAGGCGGGCAGTACAAATAACAAAATGACATGACGGAATAGGAATGGAAGCAAAAACAGTCCACAATGCAGGAATAAAATGCTCCGATCATGAGCAACCCAAAAGCGGGCGAACAGCTGAGGCAGCCAATCCCACTAAACGTGCCATCAAGACGACATCCCTACATGACCGACACATAAACGAACCCCCGTGCAACGCATCACCCCAAGGGAGCCACATTTTATCAAACTTTTTAGGGCACTTGCAATTCAAGAAAAAGAGCCAGGTACAATGGAACATATTAAATCCATCTCCAGAGCGGGCAATTACTTGCAGGCACAAAAAAAGAAGAAATGGTATAAGCAGGCGCCTGTGGGCACCCGTCTCCACTTCAATTGTGCACACATCTTAAAACACTCCCCTAGCGTTCTGCAGGGCTGGTGAAAGGATTCTTGTCACGTTAGGCAAAAGCTATATTTTACCGCTCCCTGGACTCCGCCCATTGGCCCACCACACCTTCCTACTGGGGTCACCCACTGTAACAAACCTCCTCCTCCTTATGTAATCTCCTTACTACTGGGGTGACACTGTAACAAACCTCCTCCTCCTCATGTAATCTCCTTACTACTGGGGTGACACACTGTAACAAACCTCCTCCTCATGTAATCTCCTTACTACTGGAATAACACACTGTAACAAACCCCCTCCTCATGTAATCACCTTACTACTGGGTGACACACTGTAACAAACCTCCTCCTCCTCATGTAATCTCGTTACTACTGGGGTGACACACTGTAACAAACCTCCTCCTCATATTATCTCCTTACTACTGGAGTGACACACTGTAACAAACCTCCTCCTCCTCATGTAATCTCCTTACTACTGGAGTGACACACTGTAACAAACCTCCTCCTCATGTAATCTCCTTACTACTGGGGTGACACACTGTAACAAACCTCCTCCTCATGTAATCTCCTTACTACTGAGGTGACACACTGTAACAAACCTCCTCATGTAATCTCCTTACTACTGGAATAACACACTGTAACAAACCCCCTCCTCATGTAATCTCCTTACTACTGGGGTGACACATCAAAAAGGCGCTCTAGGCCCCATCAAAAAGGCACTTTTGCTTATAGGCGGAGCCGACCCTGGCGTTCTGTAAAGTTTTGGGATGTGTTCAAGGGGTACTTCGCCCACAGACATCTTGCCCCTATCCAAAGAATAGGTGATAAGATGTCTAATCGCGGGCGTCTGGCTGCTGATCTCCTTGCAGCAGTAGGCTTAGAATGCTGGGTTTGGGCGACCAGAGACATGACGTCTCGCCACGCCCCCTCCATTCATGTCTATGGGAGGGTGCATGGCATGACGTCACGTCTCCAATTGCCCAAACACAGCGTTCTAAACAAATTTCTGCATGGAGATGGCGGGGGAGGCAGGTCCCAGCGGTCAGACCCCCGCAATCAGACACCTTATCCCCTATCCTTTAGATAGGGGATAAGATGTCCGAGTTGCACCTCTACATACCCATCCATTTCCATTTGCTATGTTTGGTATCCCAAAGCAGAGCCAGCACCATGGAACATAATCCATTTAATTCGGCGTTCTATTTTCAGCACTACTATTCCCAGCACTACAATGCTCAGCATTAGAATTCCTAAAATGAATTGCTTTCCCTCAGCTCCTTATCACAGCCCTCCCACAGCACTTCTGCCAGTTCATTTCAGAGCAGACTATCACACAGCGAGTTTGCAGCATCTGCTGTATTCATTCCCTGTTTACTACTCTGCCTGTGGCATTGCTCAGCAGAAGGCTGCATGCTGTAACCACACTTCATTCTCTCCAAGTGCCCCAATAAACATATACATGTACATAAGTATATAACAGGGAGGTGTTGATATAGGCTGAAAGGATTGGTCAGAGGTGATGACATCACTTAGGGGGAGGGGCTAGATCTCAATCACGATACAACTATACCTCCAGAGATGGGAGGGGAGCAAAGGGAGAACCCTGCAACTCCACAACTTCAGGAGAGCGGGAGGAGCCAGGGAGTTGTTGGGACAACACCACACAGACAATGAGACGACTACACAACTTCATGTCTGGGGTGAATCACGCAAAAGAATGCTGAAGCCAGTACAATTTGGGATAAAAAATATATTAGTAAGTTGTCTTGGGGAGATATTCAAATGCCATTTCCTGATAACAGAATACCCCTTTAAAAATATTTATAGGATTCAACAATTTCCTACTCCACTTCCCTTCAAGTTATACACTATAATGCTTTGTACAGACGCTGCCAAGCCCTCTCTAGGGTGGTGTGCCTGCCCTGACCTCGGACGTGAACTACCTGCCTAGAGATTCTCCCCCTCGAACCTGTATTTCAATTTGCAAGTCATCAGCGGCCGCTGTCAGAATCTGCTGAAATGTGAGGAATGGTCTTGAGGGACATTTCAAGGTGAAGACACAAACCAGAGCTTAGTCCTGCACTGCTGTTAATGCTTTGCTAGGCAGGAAAAAGATGCAGGGGTCACAGTGGACGCACTAGTACAGCTAAACCAGTTCAGGGCGCTGTACACTACAGAATACAGATTTCTGAACTTTACTAAGGATGACTTTAGGAAGGGAGTAGGATATTGGACCAAACTAGTTATCTTAAAAAGGACTTGTCACATTGAAATAATCATGTTATATTGTTTACATTCATCTTGCTTCCTTTGTAACGATTTACCGGTATATATGTGTGTTATAGCAATATGTTCCTTTTGTTTTGTTACCTCTTGTATTGTTAAAATGCCAATAAAAATCTTATTGAAAAGAAATAATCATGTTATAGAGCAGGAGGAGCTGAGCAGATGATATATACAATACAGTATAATCTGCAGGTAACATGTTATAGAGCAGGAGGAGCTGAGCAGATGATATATATAATACAGTACAATCTGCAGGTATCATGTTATAGAGCAGGAGGAGCTGAGCAGATGATATATACAATACAGTACAATCTGCAGGTATCAGGTTATAGAGCAGGAGGAACTGAGCAGATGATATATACAATACAGTACAATCTGCAGGTATCATGTTATAGAGCAGGAGGAGCTGAGCAGATGATATATATACAATACAGTACAATCTGCAGGTAACATGTTATAGAGCAGGAGGAGCTGAGCAGATGATATATACAATACAGTACAATCTGCAGGTATCATGTTATAGAGCAGGAGGAGCTGAGCAGATGATATATACAATACAGTACAATCTGCAGGTATCATGTTATATAGAGCAGGAGGAGCTGAGCAGATGATATATACAATACAGTACAATCTGCAGGTATCAGGTTATAGAGCAGGAGGAACTGAGCAGATGATATATATACAATACAGTACAATCTGCAGGTAACATGTTATAGAGCAGGAGGAGCTGAGCAGATGATATATACAATACAGTACAATCTGCAGGTATCATGTTATAGAGCAGGAGGAGCTGAGCAGATGATATATACAATACAGTACAATCTGCAGGTATCATGTTATATAGAGCAGGAGGAGCTGAGCAGATGATGTATACAATACAGTACAATCTGCAGGTATCAGGTTATAGAGCAGGAGGAACTGAGCAGATGATATATATATATACAATACAGTACAATCTGCAGGTAACATGTTATAGAGCAGGAGGAGCTGAGCAGATGATATATACAATACAGTACAATCTGCAGGTATCATGTTATAGAGCAGGAGGAGCTGAGCAGATGATATATACAATACAGTACAATCTGCAGGTATCAGGTTATAGAGCAGGAGGAACTGAGCAGATGATATATATACAATACAGTACAATCTGCAGGTATCATGTTATAGAGCAGGAGGAGCTGAGCAGATTATATATATATATATACACACAATACAGTACAATCTGCAGGTATCATGTTATAGAGCAGGAGGAGCTGAGCAGATAATATATACAATACAGTACAACCTGCAGGTATCATGTTATAGAGCAGGAGGAGCTAAGCAGATGATATATACAATACAGTACAATCTGCAGGTAACATGTTATAGAGCAGGAGGAACTGAGCAGATGATATATATACAATACAGTACAATCTGCATGTATCATGTTATAGAGCAGGAGGAGCTGAGCAGATTATGTATACAATACAGTACAATCTGCAGGTATCATGTTATCGAGCAGGAGGAGCTGAGCAGATGATATATACAATACAGTACAATCTGCAGGTATCATGTTATAGAGAAGGAGGAGCTGAGCAGATGATATATATACAATACAGTACAATCTGCAGGTATCATGTTATAGAGCAGGAGGAGCTGAGCAGATGATATATACAATACAGTACAATCTGCAGGTATCATGTTATAGAGAAGGAGGAGCTGAGCTTCTGATATATACAATACATTGCAATCTGCAGGTAACATGTTATAGAGCAGGAGGAGCTGAGTAGATGATATATACAATACAGTACAATCTGCAGGTATCAACTTGAAAAAAAAATCATATCTTCTACAAATATGTCGATATATCTATCTTTCTCATCTCATATATATATATATATATATATATATATATATATGAGATGAGAAAGATAGATATATCGACATATTTGTAGAAGATATGATTATTATTATTATATATACACACACATCTATCCCCTAGACATCTTATCCCGGGTGTCCCGCCCCAGACATCGCGCCGTGCCGGATGACTGGCGATGCGGAGGTCACGCCCCCTCCCAAAGACTTGCATTGAGGGGCATGGCCACGTCACGAGCCTCTGGCGCTGAACCCGGCGCGCTGAACGATGTCGGGAGGGAGGGACCCCAGCGATCAGACTTCTTATCCCCTTTAACCTTTGTTGGCTACCATATTGGATGATTAAGTGCTGACAACCAAGAATACAAACAAAAAAATATACCATGAATTTATTAAGGGACTGAATAATAACTGAACTATTTTGATAAGTCAAACTTCATAAAACAGTCTCTTGGGATACATTAGCATGGAATTAGCCATATATCTATCTATGCACAATTTTAACCCGTCTAGGACACAGGGCGTACAGGTACGCCCTGGCTCCCGTGTGACCCAATGACCCGGAATTAGAAGGTGACCGGCGGTGTACAATACACCACCAATCACCTCCTGTTGTTGGGGGAGGTGGCGAACATGTCACCTCCCCAAGAGCGCTGCTAGTCGTCCGACCAATAGCAGCCGGCAGAGGAGGGGGTCAATGTCCCCTTTCACCGCGCTTGCGCGGTTTCATCAGGCATCACCGCAAGCGCGGTGAAACGCGTCGCATGGGAATAAACCTGTTTGTTACCTACCTGGCTCCAGCTTCTTCTCCTTGGTCAGCGCCTGATATCCTGCAATTTCGAAGTGTCTTCTATGTTCACTGACAGTAGCGGGACACAAGGTGACAGTGGGAGGATTTTTCCTCCAGCTCTGAGCCCTGTGCTCACAGCTGTCAATCAAGGAAGTGTGTCCATGACATAGGTGATGATGCATGGACACAGCAGGACTAGTATGTGTCCAAGCAGGCAAGGTGGGCAGTTGTTTGACTGGCTTTGTCAGTAGGAAATACTGAAAATTTTCTAATGAAAGCAATTTCAAAACCTATTGGTTATACATGCTTTACAACATATAAAAAAAAGTTTTTGTATCTGACAGGGCCCATTCAAGGTCATGATGGGCTGTGTCCTATAAGCGGTACTCCGGCCCTGAGACATCTTATCCCCCCATCCAAAGGATAGGGATAAGATATCACCCCCTGGTGACGTCACCCCCCGCTATGCAAGTCTATTGGAGGGGGCGTGACGTAGTCACGCCCCCTCCATTAGACTTGCATAGCGGGGGCAGGGGGTGAGGTCACATGGGGGCCAGGTTCGTGGCATCACAATACCACCTCTTTGACCTGGCACCGCAGCTCAAAGAGGTGGGTGGCGAATACAAGATTGCGGGGGTCCCCAGTGGCGGGACCCCCACGGTGAGACATCTTATCCCCTATCCTTTGGATGGGTGATAAGATTTCTCAGGGCCGAAGAACCCCTTTAAGGGGTTAAAGGGGTACTCTGGTGAAGAACTTTTTTTTTTATTTATTTATGTATTTATTTATTTTTAAATCAACTGGTGCCAGAAAGTTAAACAGATTTGTAAATTACTTGTATTAAAAAATCTTAATCCTTCCTGTACTTATTAGCTGCTGAATACTACAGTGGAAATTCTTTTCCGTTTGAAACACAGAGCTGTCTGCTGACATCACGAGCACAGCGCTCGCTGCTGACATCTCTGTCCATTTTAGGAACTGTCCAGGGTAAAAGGAAATCCCCATAGCAAACATATGCTGTTCTGGACAGTTCCTAAAAGTTTTTCACCGGAATACCCCTTTAAGGTCACTTTTACAGACTAAGGGAACGCTTACACGCTGTACAGTGATTGCTTAACTCCTTAAGGACGTAGGGCGTACCTGTACGCCCTACGCCCGGTCCCGGTGTTTAAAACGGGGTCACGCCGTGACCCCACATCACACCGGGTCGGTCCCGGCTGCTAATCATAGCCGGGACCCTGGGCTAACAGCATCCATTTTTGTGCCGCGCGCTGTTAACCCTTCAGACGCGGCGATCAAAGTTGACCGCCGCGTTTGAAAACTAAAGTAAACGCTTCCCGGCAGCTCAGTCGGGCTGATTGGGACATTGCGATAAAATCACGATGTTCCGATCAGCTGGGACGCAGGCGGAGGTCTCCTTACCTGACTCCGCTGCGTCCGATCGTCAATTGATTGCTCAAGCCTGTAGCTCAGGCTTGGAGCAATCAAGCCCCTATCTCACTGATCCGTGCAAAGCTATGGCTCTGCAGGGATCAGCATAGGAGATCAGTGTGTGCAGTGTTATAGGTCCCTATGAGATAACAATGATCAGTATAAGAGATCAGTGTGTGCAGTGTTATAGGTCCCTATGGGATAACAATGATCAGTATAAGAGATCAGTGTGTGCAGTGTTATAGGTCCCTATGGGATAACAATGATCAGGATAAGAGATCAGTGTGTGCAGTGTTATAGGTCCCTATGAGAGCTATAACACTGCAAACAAAAAGTGAAAAAAAAAGTTAACAAAGGTCATTTAACCCCTTCCCTAATACATTTTGAATCACCCCCCTTTTCCCATAAAAAAAAAAACAAAAAAAAAACTGTAAATAAAAATAAACATATATGGTATTGCAGGAGAGATTCGAAATGTCCGAACTATAAAAATATATCGTTAATTAAACCGCACGGTCAATGGCGTGCCCGCAAAAAAATTCCAAAGTCCAAAATAGTGTATTTTTGGTCACTTTTTATATCATGAAAAAATTAATAAAAAGTGATCAAAAAGTCCAATCAATACAAAAATGGTACCCCTAAAAACTTCAGATCACAGCGCAAAAAATGAGCCCTCATATCGTCCCGTAAGTTATAGGGGTTAGAAGATGAGAATTTTTAACATATACATTTTCCTGCATTTAGTTATGATTTTTTTCCAAAGTACGACAATATCAAACCTATATAAGTAGGGGATCATTTTAACCGTATGGACCTACAGAATAAAGATAAGGTGTCATTTTTACTGAAAAATAAACTGCGTAGAAACAGAAGCCCCCAAAAGTTACAAAATGACATTTTTTCTTCAATTTTGTCGCACAATGAGTTTTTTTCGGTTTCGCCGTGGATTTTTGGGTGAAATGACTAATGTCACTGCAAAGTAGAATTGGTGGTGCAAAAAATAAGCCATCATATGGAATTTTATGTGCAAAATTGACAGCATTATGATTTTTAGAAGGTGATGAGGAAAAAATGAAAATGCAAAAATGGAAAAACCCTGCGTCCTTAAGGGGTTAAAATTAGAACAATGGCTTCCAGTCTCTTTTGCCATAGTCTGCACTGAGTATGCAGGAAGGCGATATACTATTTACCTATCTGCAGTCAGAGGAGCCGGTGAGAAGATATCGGGCCCTATTTTTAGATTTAATTGCTATGGTTGACGGCTGGATTTCAGCAAAAAACACAGTGATACAGTGACGCATAGAGAAATCTGACCTCTATATCTTAATGATAGGAGTTATATAGGTCTGCTAGAATATCTGTATAAAGAAAAAAAACATTTTATTATTTAGCTTTAAAAAGAGTACACCCCTCTGGAAAACATTGTTTTTTTTTAAATCAACTGGTGCCAGAAAGTTAAGCAGATTTGAAAATTACTTCTATTGAAAAATCTTAATCCTTTCAGTACTTATCAGCTGTTATTATGATCCCCATGAATTTCCTATCTGTCGGACCACAGTGCACTCTGGTGACACCTCTGTCCATTTTAGGAACTGTCCAGAGCAGCATTTGTTTTCTATGGGGAATTTCTCCTGCTCTGGACAGTTCTTAAAATGGACAAAGGTGTCAGCAGAGAGCACTGTGGTCAGACTGGAAAGAACTACACAACTTCCTGTGGAGCAAACAGCAGCTGATAAGGACTGAATTTACATTTACAAATCTGCTTATCTTTCAAGCACCAGTTGATTAAAACATTTTTTTTTTTTCGGAGTACCCCTTTAATTTTAGAAAGGATAGTTCTTTAATTTTATGACAGCCAGTGCTCCATTTATTCTCTAAAGGGCTTCTGAACATTTCAGAGTATAGCGCCCTGCAACGTTCTAAGCCATAAAGAATGAACAGAGCGCTGGCTGCTCATGCGCTACGTTCACTATAGGCAACCATTTTATCCATTCTCAGGATCGCGGGGGTCTATACGGATAGGGGATAACAAGCTGAGATCAGAATACTCCTTTAAATCGGCACGGTCAGATACAGAAACTTTTTATTCGTTATACATCTTGGCAAAACATGAATCTCTCGAACATACTTCATAAGAAAATGTTATTTCCTTTTTATAGAAATCATGGCTTATAAAATCATGGCTTTGTACAAGCTGAAGCACAGGCATAGACAAAGTCCAGTAAGTGAGGGTGGGATAGTACTCCTCTGTGCTCTCTCCTATCAGACAGGAGAGAGCACAGAGGAGTGCTATCAGACAGGAAAGAGCACAGAGGAGTGCTATCAGACAGGAAAGAGCACAGAGAGGTGCTATCAGACAGGAAAGAGCACAGGGGGTGCCATCATACAGGAGAGAGCACAGAGGAGTACTGTCTCATAGCACCCCTCTGCGCTCTCTCCTGGCTGATAGCACCCCTCTGCGCTCTCTCCTGGCTGATAGCACCCCTCTGCACTCTCTCCTGGCTGATAGCACCCCTCTGCACTCTCTCCTGGCTGATAGCACCTCTCTGCACTCTCTCCTGTCTGATAGCACCGCCCTGCACTGCGCTCTCTCCTGTCTGAGCACTCCTCTGTGCCCTCTCCTGTCTGAGCACTCTTCTGTGCTCTCTCCTATCAAAAGATACGGAGGAAGAACGGGAGCATGGATCATGGACAGGGAAGTATGGTTGTGACAGTGTCACCTGTGTGTACCGACAGGTAGTGCAGTTGACACTGATAACAGATTTCCTTTGGTTAAAAATAAGACTCCAGACAATCCCTTTAAGGGTCTGGATAATACAGTACTTTACCAGTAAGGACAGGTGGTCTTCCCGATATCCCCCGTTCACTATTCCTCTCTTGGTCCTCCTTCTGTGCCCCGTGCTCTGCACCACAGCTTGTTCATCCTTCTTCGGTGCCTCTTTGTTGTTGGCTGTGACAGTACTGGCATAATCTTGACTTGGAAAAACTTTGTAGAAAAAAAACAAATCCAGAAGATTAATTATGTTTACATAAAGTAAAATACACAGTATTTAATGATAATTTACTAAAGAGATGGGTGGAATAATCTGTAAATTTTGAAAATCAATCACTGCAGGATCTAGGCTTAATATGTCAAAAGCATTCTACAATATGCACCGCAGGAAACAGCATTGTGCACAGCAGTTTATGCTGACAGTATATGCAATACATGTTATATGGAGACAGTCTATATAAAAAAAAAGGGGGAAAAAAAAGGAGGGCCTGTTGGCCAAAGTCGCTCCCGGCAGTCCTCTCCCCTACACATGATGTACCTGCTGAAGAAATAAAGAGTTCTTCGCTTCAAGTAACTGGTCAGTGCTCCGTTTTTTTATTCTCCTTCTAAGCATTGATGACCGCTATTACATACGAAGCAGCACATGCACCAACTACTACTTGGGTTATGGGCATATAGGTATTATAACTGCTGTACGGCTAATAGGAAGTTGTGAAATAACTGAATAGAGAGGTACTGGGACCCCTCTTTTTCTATGTGAATAAGCCCCTTTCCTAATAAAAGTTCACATCACCCCCATTTTACAAATAAAATAATGTTAACTAAGAAACATTTGTGGTATGTCCATACTTTTTAAATAACGTTAATTAAACCACACGGTCAATGGTGTAAAAAATACCAGAGCTATTGAAAAAGGAGTTCTCCCCGAAACGCGTCTAGCACTATACCCTAACCATATAGACCACCTACTGGACCAATCTCTGTCATTCACATTCACAACAGCTGAAACCCCCTGCAACCAGGAGCACTGTTTGAGACGTGCACACTCTCAAGTCCTGGTCAAAGCCCCGCTGGGTGAAACGCGTTGGAGGTCTGGTGGGTAACTGGGGAGCGGAGGGAGTTCTATTGATTCACGCCACCATTACATGTGGTTTTCATTGCAATCCGCTTTTGTGTGCTTTTTAAATATATTGGTCTTATCCATCTATCTTGTACGCTTCTGGCACTTTATTCAGGTGATTTGTACTGCAACTGACAAGTGCACATTTATTTATTAATGAGGCAATGTGGCCCTTATATGTGCCTTATGTATATATGATTTCTTCAATTTCACTTTGATATACTTGTCTTTTTGCACCATTGCTTAGCACACCTGGACCATTTCTTTACCCCCTTCTTTGTCTCCCCCTGCTCCCTGGTTCCCACCTTTGTTTGTTCACGCTGTGTGTGAATTTTATATATTTTTTTTATATGTTTTTGAATTATCCTAAATAAAATTTATTTTATTTTACATATGGTCTGTTTTCAAGTGATTTTTCCTTTTTTTTGGTTCTATAATAAATACTATTATCCATACAACTAGTCTATCTATATTCTCCACACAACTCTCTGTACACACACACACACTGCCAAAAACATCCATCTACACTTATATACCTAGAGGTCTGTATCCATCATTATATTTTCTTATTCTTCAATGACACGTAAGGTTACGTGTAACACAGAAACCTCGGTATATACTGAATATAGTGTGAGTCCCCCAACCGTCTTTTATAGTTCCGTATCCTGCATGTGTTTAATGTGCATGATTTGAAGCTGCAGATTTTATGCTGAAGAATTCCATCGAATCTGCAGCTTTAAATGCAGCGCTGTACTGTAATGTGATACACCCTAAACAATCTAAATAATAGCAGCTTCGTTTTAACTCTGCAGTTGCTTTTCCTTAATAAGCATTAAAGTGCTACCTACATTTGTATCCCGAATCCAGCTCAAAAGCGTTTATAATCTTCAGCAAACCATCCACCAGAAGCTTGAACCTAGGACTATCCTGGAGACTTCTACAATACAAAAAAAAATATATAAAAAATTATATTTATAAAAATAAAAAAAGTTAATATTTTTATTATTATTATTATTAATATTAACTATATTTATTTAATATTTTATTAATAAATAATAATTAAAAAAATTACGCCAATACACAAAGATTAGCATAAAGAATTATATTTATTAGACACTATACATTAATATATTATATATACACATACCTTTTAGTAACTTCTTTCTTGCACATAGGACACTGGACCCGACTCTTCTTCTTTCTGCTGAGAAGCTGCAACATGCAAAACCTGGGAGGGAGAACGGAAAGTTATTTCTGCAGATTCCTGATCGTCTAAACAAATAACCTACAATTTATATAATGACGACATTTTCCAATGCAAGTCTGGGCACTATGGGATTATTATTTTATTTATTAATTTTTTATTTCCACCAGGCGCTTCACGTAGACATCTTTACTATAAGGAAGATGGGCCGGACGAGTACTCACCTGCAGTACAGGGCACAGCGAGAAACCAATGTTCCCAAAAAATATGTAAGAAAACTATGGTAAACTGGTACACCTATACACTCCCCCCCCCAAATAGACTTGCATTGAGGGGGCGTGGCCATGATGTCACGAGCCTCTGCCCTGCATCGACAGTCATCCAGCAGAGAGCAAAGTTCGCTCCGTGCACCGGATGTCTGTGGTGTCGCAGCCGAGATCCCCAGCGGTGGGACCCCCGCGATCAGACATTTTATCCTCTATCCTTTGGATAAGATGTCAAGGGGAGAAGTACACCTTTAAGATCCCCGTCACCCTTGGAGTTTACAAAGTTCTCCTTTAGTCTTCTAAATTGCTCTAAACGTAATGGGATAGAAAAATACTTTTTACAAGTATTGTTTAAAGGGGTACTCCAGGAAATTTATACACACACACACACTTTATTTTTATTTTTATTTTTTTAAAAGCTCCAAATCCACAAGACTTCCTTGATATGTTCCCTGTAAACCACGCTTCCTGTAAACCATCCTGTTAAGCATGGCTCCTGTGACCCCTGTTGTCTTCCCTGGCTGCTTCATATTCTTTGCCATACTTCCCTCCACTTGCCTACATCTCCCATCAATCACTGCAGCTCTGCTATGCCAGACCACTCTCTGAGAGCGTAATTTGTGAAAGTGTGAATTTGTGAACGGAAAACCATTCACTACACTATGCATTATAGTAAGCGGAATTTCTGCCGGAAATTTCAAAGCGAAAATTCCGGCGGAAATTCCGTAGTCTGAACCTAGCCTTAAGGGAGCATGACTTATTAGTGCAGGGCAGAAATCACATGGTCTGTCTCTCAGGAGGGTGGGGACT
The DNA here is from genome assembly GCF_029499605.1 of Hyla sarda. Taxonomy (NCBI): domain Eukaryota; kingdom Metazoa; phylum Chordata; class Amphibia; order Anura; family Hylidae; genus Hyla; species Hyla sarda. The sequence continues at coordinate 10,330,302 of NC_079200.1, read as the reverse complement.
GCTTTCAGAGAGGAATTTGGACAGACGGAGTGGATGGCTGGATGATATAATTCCCTAACTTCATACATGTGACCACCAAAAGAGGGGAACTGCTCTAGATAGCTAATTAATGATATTCAGACAACTAAATAGGTTGGTAAGAGGGAAAGGGTGGGCTATGTAGGGGGAGGTTAAAGCCCCTAGGACCCACAAATGAAGACCCTGCAACACTGATTCAGCTCTGCATCATATCCAAAGTAATTCTAGCTACTGAAAGAAAGAAATGTACATGATAACAGCCATGTTGGCTGAGACCAAGGAGCAGCAGAGGGGGACCAGAAATGGAAGACAAGGGGTTTTCTTTACCAATGTAGGGCTAATGGTGTCATACCTGCAAAATATATGATCACATCTGGTGGCCACGGGCTCCTTCATTAGGTCCAAGCTGTAAAAATATGAGACACACAGCATTTTAGAATAATTTTTCTCTTATGTGAATAGTAGTGACACACATCAGCGTTGAGTTTCGTTCAGAGGGGCTCAGTACACCGAGTCTGTTCGAATGACGGGATTGGAGCAGAGGAACTCCATTCATAGACAATGGGGCCCAATTGGTGTCCATTGTGCACTGGACCAAGACTCCAAGTCTAATGAGACAATAGATGACAGACACAGCACTCACCAGAAGGTTCTTCTTTATTGAAATTCTGCGGTGCATACAGACAAGGGCAGGAAAGCGAGAGGGCAAGGGTGTCCGGAACCCGGACGCCATTGCCCTCTCGCTTCTACCTGCCCTTGAACAGTGCCAATGAGACAATAGATGAAAGAGACGGCACTCACCAAAGGAGTCTTCTTTATTGAAATTCTGCGGTGCATACAGACAAGTGCAGGAAAGCGAGGGGGCAAGGGCTTCCGGAACCCGGACGCCCTTGCCCTCTTGCATCTACCTGCCCTTGTCTGTATGCACCGCAGAATTTCAATAAAGATCCTTCTGGTGAGTACCATCTCTTTCATCTTTTGTCTCATTGGATTGCATACCTACTTCAGACTGAGCACCACTAGTGTTTGGGCTTCAGGTGCGGTTCAAGACGTAGCTGTCTACTTGTGCATGGTGTGAACAGTAGTATTACAGTACACAAAAAATTGGATCAGCTCACCATTCGCTCCATGCATCCATGCCTCCAGCACAACCTCTCCTCGTGGTAGCTCGGAACAAACACTGGGGCAGAGTCCCCAGGTGGTTTACACCATCAGTAGGAATGAAGGTAGACTTTGGGCTCCCGACAAGGATAAAATCCAAAGTTTATTCCAAACGTATTAAAATCCAAGTGCAACATAACAAAGGGTAAAAACACACAAACGAAACACACCACGGTGTGTTTCGTTTGTGTGTTTTTACCATTTGTTATGTTGAACTTGGATTTTAATACGTTTGGAATAAACTTTGGATTTTATCCTTGTCGGGAGCCCAAAGTCTACCTTCATTCCTACTGATGGTGTGAACAGTGCCTATTCATGCATTTGCCAGACATTACCTCTCCTAGTCACTCTGTGGAGAAGTCCAAGACTGTATCAGTGAAACTGCTCCGACACAGATGTGAACTCCGACACAATCTGAGATTTTAGGACAAACTCGTTCTAGATGTCTAACCAGAGCATATGGACTTCTGCCTCTCATTTTGGCAGACCTAGCCATCAAAAAAGAGGTCTTATAAAGGGAGGGGGGGGGGGGTCTTCTCAAAGAATGCATAATAAAAGAGAAGCTAAAAATCTTTCTGGGTTATGGCTTAGCAGTCGGACACTGGGCTATGGGTTGGGGTAGGTGTGGCCCCTGGGTTGGTGCCGATCTAGGGAATGTGGATGAAGGTGAAAAGACCAGCAGAGGACAACACTAGACCCTATATTAGAATGAGAATACAGAAATGCTGTACCTCATTAAAAGGGGTACTCCCCTGGAAAAAAAAAAAATTGTAAAGTAACTGGTGCCAGAAAGTTAAACAGATTTGTAAATTACTTCTATATAAAAAACTTAATCCTTTCAGTACTTATCAGCTACTATATGCTCCACAGGAAGTTCTTTCCTTTATGAATTTCCTTTTTGTCTGACCACTGTGCTCTCTGCTGACACCTCTGTCCATTTTAGGAACTGTCCAGAGCAGGATAGGTTTGCTATGGGGATTTGCTCCTTCTCTGGACAGTTCCTAAAATGGACAGAGGTGTCAGCAGAGAGCACTGTGGTCAGACAGAAAGGAAATTCAAGAAGAATAGAACTTCATCTGGAGCATAAAGCAGCTGATAAGTACTGGAAGGATTAAGTTTTTTTAATAGAAGCAATTTACAAATCTGCTTAACTTTCAGGCACCAGTTGATAAAAAAAAAAAAAAAAAAAAAGTTTTCCACCGGAGTATTCCAGTAAAAAAAATTTTCTTCTTTTCATATCAGCAAGTAAAAACAGATATGTAAATTACTTCTATAAAAAAAATTCTTAATCCTTCCAGTACATATCAGCTGCTGAAGTTTAGTTATGCTTTCCAGTCTGACCACAGTGCTCTGCTGACACCTCTGTCCTTGTCAGGAACTGTCCAGAGCAAGAAAGATTTGCTATGGGGATTTGCTCCTACTCTGGACAGTTCCTGACACGGACAGAGGTGTCAGCAGAGAGCCCTGTGGTCAGACTGGAAAGAGCTACACAACTTCCACTGGAGTCCATTTTAGGAACTGTCCAGAGTAGGAGAAAATCCCCATAGCAAACATATGCTGCTCTGGACAGTTCCTAAAATGGACAGAGATGTCAGCAGAGAGCACTGTGCTCGTGATGTCAGCAGAGAGCTCTGTGTTCCAAAAAGAAAATAATTTTCTCTGTAGTATTAAGCAGCTAATAAGTACTGGAAGGATTAAAACATTTTTATAGAAGTAATTTAAATATCTGTAACTCTCTGGAGCCAGTTGATATGGAATTTTTTTTAAATTTATTTAAATTTTTTTTTACAGGAAAACCCCTTTAATAATGAACACCTACTATTATTTACACATGTCCTCTGGTTTGGAGAACTTTCACACCCCCTCCCAAAGGCTTGAATTGAGGGGGAGTGGTGTGAGGTCTCAAGGGGGCGTGTCCGTGACATCACGACCCCCGCACTCAGCATTCTAAACGTACACCAGCTGATGCACAGAGATTGCAGGGGTCCTTTGGATAGGGGATAAGAGATTGCGGGGGTCCATTGGATAGGGGATAAGAGATTGCAGGGGTCCTTTGGATAGGGGATAAGAGATTGCGGGGGTCCTTTGGATAGGCGATAAGAGATTGCGGGGGTCCATTGGATAGGGGATAAGAGATTGCGGGGGTCCTTTGGATAGGGAATAAGAGATTGCGGGGGTCCATTGGATAGGGGATAAGAGATTGCGGTGTTCCTTTGGATAGGCGATAAGAGATTGCGGGGGTCCATTGGATAGGGGATAAGAGATTGCGGGGGTCCTTTGGATAGGGAATAAGAGATTGCGGGGGTCCATTGGATAGGGGATAAGAGATTGCGGTGGTCCTTTGGATAGGGGATAAGATGTCTAGGGGCAGAATACCCCTTTAACAAGACAAAAATTCTCCAGACATGTGCAAATTGAGTCGCCCCACGCACCCTCTTTACTGCCCCCAATAACTGTATGGCCACAAATGACCTTAAAGTTTTGGAGGAACGATACCCAAATGTATAAAATCTATTGCGCCGAGCCCCGCGCTTCTGATATTTGCAGCCGCCATGCCCATTCAGGTTCCCAAACCGAAGTCAATGAGGCCTGTAATGACCCTGAATCCGGCAGCTCAAATTTCATTAAATTTAAGAGAAATAAAACACAGAGTCTGAGAATTACACTGACATGTTACACGACGGCGGCGCGGGGCTCCGCCAAGCGCCGACATGAGTTGTCTCCTCTCATGCAGTATGAAGGAAACAACTCTATTTAACTCACGGAAATCAATCACGCCTCAGAAACCGTTCTTTACGCGGCCCCCTTCGATAACATCTGAGAAATAGGCGCGCAAAATAATCTCTTGCCGGCTTGCTGACAAAATGTTGGCTCCGGGAAACATCTCATAAGTAAATGCCATTTCATCAATATAAAGTTCCTGGGAGATTGTAGTGGAAACGCTATTTGTCTTGTACACAAAATCCAACGGCCGGGTCTGCTGCATCGAGAACAGAGGCGGAATATCAAGAAGATGGGACGACCGGGGCCACGGCGGCGAGAAAGCCAATAAAGGAGTACAAGACCATCACTCGGGGCTCGAATACGGATAATTATAAAGTACTGTACAAGACCATCACTGGGGGCCCGAATACTGACCATTATAAAGTACAAGACCATCACTGGGGGCCCGAATACGGATCATTATAAAAAGGACAAGACCATCACTGGGGGCTCGAATACTGACCATTATAAAGTACAAGACCATCACTGGGGGCCCGAATACTGACCATTATAAAAAGTACAAGACCATCACTGGGGGCTCGAATACGGATCATTATAAAAAGGACAAGACCATCACTGGGGGCTCGAATACTGACCATTATAAAAAGTACAAGACCATCACTGGGGGCTCGAATACGGATCATTATAAAGTACAAGACCATCACTGGGGGCCCGAATACGGATCATTATAAAGTACAAGACCATCACTCGGGGCTCGAATACGGATCATTATAAAGTACAAGACCATCACTGGGGGCCCGAATACTGACCATTATAAAGTACAAGACCATCACTGGGGGCCCGAATACTGACCATTATAAAGTACAAGACCATCACTGGGGGCCTGAATACAGATCATTATAAAAAGGACAAGACCATCACTGGGGGCTCGAATACTGACCATTATAAAGTACAAGACCATCACTGGGGGCCCGAATACTGACCATTATAAAGTACAAGACCATCACTGGGGGCCCGAATACTGACCATTATAAAGTACAAGACCATCACTGGGGGCCCGAATACGGATCATTATAAAGTACAAGACCATCACTGGGGGCCCGAATACGGATCATTATAAAAAGGACAAGACCATCACTGGGGGCTCGAATACGGATCATTATAAAGTACTGTACAAGAACATCACTGGGGGCCAGAATACGAATCATTATAAAGTACAAGACCATCACTGGGGGCCCGAATACTGACCATTATAAAGTACAAGACCATCACTGGGGGCCGGAATACTGATCATTATAAAGTACAAGACCATCACTGGGGGCCAGAATACGAATCATTATAAAGTACAAGACCATCACTGGGGGCCCGAATACTGACCATTATAAAGTACAAGACCATCACTGGGGGCCGGAATACGGATCATTATAAAGTACAAGACCATCACTGGGGGCTCGAATACTGACCATTATAAAAAGGACAAGACCATCACTGGGGCCGGAATACTGACCATTATAAAGTACAAGACCATCACTGGGGGCCCGAATACGGATCATTATAAAAAAGGACAAGACCATCACTGGGGCCGGAATACTGATCATTATAAAAGATACAAGACCATCACTGGGGGCCCGAATACGGATCATTATTAAGTACTGTACAAGTCCATCACTGGGGACCCAAATACTGACCATTATAAAAAGTACAAGACCATCACTGGGGCCAGAATACTGATCATTATAAAGTACAAGACCATCACTGGGGGCCCGAATACGGATCATTATAAAGTACAAGACCATCACTGGGGCCAGAATACGGATCATTATAAAGTACAAGACCATCACTGGGGGCCCGAATACGGATCATTATAAAGTACAAGACCGTCACTGGGGACCTGAATACTGATCATTATAAAGTACAAGACCATCACTGGGGACCGGAATACTGATCATTATAAAGTACAAGACCGTCACTGGGGACCGGAATACTGATCATTATAAAGTACAAGACCATCACTGGGGGCTCGAATACTGAACATTATAAAGTACAAGATCCACAGTGGGGGCCCGAATACAGATGATAAAGTACTGTACAAGACCATCACTGGGGGCCGGAATACTGATCATTATTGAGTAAAAGACCATCACTGGGAGCCCGAATACTGACCATTATAAAAAGTACACTGCTCCAAAAAATAAAAGGAAACACAAATGACACAATGTAACTCCAAGTCAATGACCCTTCTGTGAAATCCCACTGTCCACTCAGGAAGAACACTGATTGGCAATCTCACATGGAACAGACAACAGGTGGAAATTATAGGCAACTAGCAAGACACCCCCAATAAAAGGAGTGGTTCTGCAGGTGGTGACCACAGACCACTTCTCAGTTCCTTTTCTTCCTGACTGATGTTTTGGTCACTTTTGAATGCTGGCGGAGGTTTCACTCTAGTGGTAGCATGAGACTGAGTCTACAACCCACACAAGTGGTTCAGGTAGTGCCGCTAATCCAGGATGGCACATCAATGCGAGCTGTGGTAAGAAGGTTTGCTGTGTCTGTCAGCGTAGTGTCCAGAGCATGGAGGCGCTGCCAGGAGACAGGCCAGTACATCAGGAGATGTGGAGGAGGCCATAGGAGGGCAACAACCCAGCAGCAGGACCGCTACCTCCACCTTTGTGCAAGGAGGAGCAGGAGGAGCACAGCCAGAGCCCTGCAAAATGACCTCCAGCAGGCCAGAAATGTGCATGTGTCCACTCAAACTGTCAGAAACAGACTCCATGAGGGTGGGATGAGGGCCTGACGTCCACAGGTGGGGGTTGTGTTTACAGCCCAAGACCGCGCATTTGGCATTTGCCAGAGGACACCACGATTGGCAAATTCACCACTGGCGCCCTGTGCTCTTCACAGATGAAAGAAGGTTCACACTGAGTACATGTGACAGACGTGACAGAGTCTGGAGACGCCGTCGAGAACATTCTGCTGCCTGCAACATCCTCCAGCATGACCGGTTTGTCAGTGGGTCAGTAATGGTGTGGGGTGGCATTTCTTTGGGGGGGGGGGGGGGGTCGCACAGCCCACCATGTGCTTGCCAGAGGTAGCCTGACTACCATTAGATACAGAGATGAGATCCTCAGACCCCTTGCGAGACCATATGCTGGTGCGGTTGGCCCTGGGTTCCTCCTAATACAAGACAATGCTAGACCTCATGTGGCTGGAGTGTGTCAGCAGTTCCTACAAGAGGAAGGCATTGATCTTTCTGAGTGTTGCTGTGTAAGAGGGGGCGTGAAAGAGGAGTTTCAAAAACTGGAGTTTGAAAGCAGGAGGTTGAGATCGCTGTGAGTGTTAATTTCTGAACGCACAAGGTCTACAAAAAAAATTTTAAGTGTAATTTTGACTGTCTGTTTTTTCCTATACATTTGTGAAATCCCCATTACTAGATGGCCTCCATGTTGGAAAATGCAGTCCAATGTACATCCTGTTCAATGTATACAATCCTTGAACAACAGTTTGAGGGTGCATATTGTTGTGTGAGATGTGTGCTAGTTGTCCATTTGGAAGCCCAGATCCTGCATCTAGAGGGGCGACTGGCAACAATGAGAAGCATTAACAACATGGAGAGGAGTCTCCTGCTCACTGAGCAGGCACTCTCGGGAGTAGAGGTGGGGGAGGACAGTGGGACGGAGTTGCAGGACAGTCAGGCAGCTAGCTGGGTTACAGTTAGAAAGAGGGGTAGGGGAAAAAGTGTCAGGGAGGCTAGTCCTGAACTGGCACACCCCAACAAGTTTGCCCGCTTGGCAGATGAGGGGGATGCCATCACAGAGCTAGGAGAACTGCAGCAGGATACCACCTCTGACCGCCAGGGGGGTGTCTGCTCCAGTAAGGAGGGAGGGAGGAGAACAGGGCAGGCCAGACAGGTACTAGTGGTGGGGGACTCAATTATTAGGGGGACAGACAGGGCAATCTGTCACAAAGACCGGGATCGTCGAACAGTGTGTTGTCTGCCTGGCGCACGAGTTCGGCACATCGCGGATCGGGTTGACAGGTTGTTGGGCGGGGCTGGAGAGGACCCAGCAGTCATGGTACATATTGGCACCAATGACAAAGTAAGAGGTAGGTGGAGTGTCCTTAAAAATGATTTCAGGGACTTAGGCCGCAAGCTTAAGGCAAGGACCTCCAAGGTAGTCTTTTCTGAAATACTACCAGTACCACGAGCCGCACCAGAGAGGCAGCGGGAGATCAGGGAGGTAAACAAGTGGCTCAGAAGCTGGTGTAGGAAGGAAGGGTTTGGGTTCATGGAGAACTGGGCTGACTTCGCTGTCGGTTACCGGCTCTACCGTAGGGACGGGCTGCACCTCAATGGGGAGGGTGCAGCTTTGCTTGGGGAGAAGATGGCTAGAAGGGTGGAGGAGTGTTTAAACTAGGGACTTGGGGGGAGGGAACCTACAGCAAAGAGGGGGAAGATAGTGTAGATAGAGAGGTGGGAATTATAAATGTACCTGGGGGTGGAGCGGAGGGAGGGGTTAGAATAGTTAATAGGAATAAGCTTCATAGGAAAATAATACTTACACCCTTGAATCCCATTAACCCCAATAACATAAAGGATGGAAATGTAAAGTGTATGTTCACAAATGCCAGAAGCCTAGCAAATAAAATGGGGGAGCTTGAGGCCTTGATACTGGAGGAACATATTGATATAGTTGGGGTCACTGAGACATGGCTGGACTCCTCGCATGACTGGGCTGTCAATCTGCAGGGGTTTACATTGTTTCGCAAGGATAGAATGAACAGAAAAGGTGGTGGAGTCTGTCTGTATGTAAGAAGTGGTATGAAAGTCAGTGTGAACGATGCCATACTGTGTGATGATTCTGAGGATGTGGAATCACTGTGGGTAGAATTACAAAAGGAGGGAAATACTGAAAAAATAATATTTGGGGTAATCTACAGACCCCCTAATATTACTGAAGAGATAGAAGTTCGGCTTCATAAACAAATAGAGAGGGCCGCCCGGGCAGGTACAGTGGTAATAATGGGAGATTTTAACTATCCAGATATAGATTGGGGTCCGGGGTTGGCTAAAACTACAAAGGGGAGAAAATTCCTAAATTTATTGCAGGATAATTTTATGGGCCAGTTTGTGGAGGACCCAACAAGAAGTGATGCCTTGTTGGATCTGATCATTTCTAACAACGCAGAGCTGGTTGGTAATGTAACTGTGCGGGAAAACCTTGGGAATAGCGACCACAATATAGTTACTTTTCACTTAAAATGTAGAAAACAAAGACAGACGGGGAAGGCAAAAACATATAACTTTAAAAAGGCAAATTTCCCTGGGCTGAGATCTGCACTACAGGACATAGACTGGGGGGAGGTGTTCTCAAATACTGATACAGAAGGTAAGTGGGACATCTTTAAATCAACTCTAAATAACTATACAGCTAAATATATACCAAAGGGGAACAAATATAAACGATTAAAACTAAATCCTACATGGCTGACACATGATGTTAAAAGAGCAATAAACAACAAAAAAATAGCCTTCAAAAAATACAAATCTGATGGGTCAGCTATAACATTTAAACAGTACAAGGAGCTTAATAGAATCTGTAAAAATGTAATAAAAACAGCAAAAATTCAAAATGAGAGACAGGTGGCCAAAGAAAGCAAAACTAATCCTAAATATTTTTTTAGACATATAAATGCAAAAAAAACCAAGGACAGAGCATGTAGGACCCCTTAATAATGATAATGGGGAGGTTGTCACAGGCGATCAAGAGAAGGCGGAGCTACTGAATGGGTTCTTTAGTTCTGTATACACTATGGAAGAAGGAGCTGACATTGGCCAGGTCAGTGCTGGTAACACATCATGTACAGGTCAGTGCTGGTAACACATCATGTAATGTACTGAACTGGCTTAATGTAGAGATGGTACAAGGTAAGTTAAGTGATATAAATGTAAGCAAATCCCCAGGACCGGATGGACTACACCCAAGAGTTCTTAGAGAGGTAAGTTCAGTAATATCTGTACCCCTGTTCATGATATTTAGAGATTCTCTGGTGTCTGGTATTGTGCCAAGGGACTGGCGCAAGGCGAATGTGGTGCCAATCTTCAAAAAGGGCTCTAGGTCTTCCCCAGGAAACTATAGACCGGTAAGTTTAACGTGCATTGTGGGTAAATTGTTTGAAGGACTTATAAGGGATTACATACAGGAATACATAGGGGATAATTGTATTATAAGTGATAGCCAGCAGGGGTTTACTAAGGATAGAAGTTGTCAAACCAATCTAATTTGCTTTTATGAAGAGGTGAGTAGAAGCCTTGACAGAGGAATGGCTGTGGATATAGTGTTTCTGGATTTTGCTAAAGCATTTGATACTGTCCCTCATAGACGTCTGACAGGTAAGTTAAGGTCTTTGGGTTTGGAAATTTTAGTTTGTAACTGGATTGAACACTGGCTCATGGATCGTACCCAGAGAGTGGTGGTCAATGATTCGTACTCTGATTGGTCCCCGGTTATTAGTGGTGTACCCCAAGGTTCAGTACTGGGCCCGCTGTTGTTTAATTTATTTATCAATGATATAGAAGATGGTATTAACAGCTCTGTTTCTATCTTTGCAGATGACACCAAGCTTTGTAGCACGGTACAGTCTATAGAGGATGTGTATAAGTTACAAGATGTCTTGGATAGACTAAGTGTCTGGGCATCAACTTGGCAAATGAGGTTCAATGTGGATAAATGTAAAGTTATGCATCTGGGTACTAATAACCTGCATGCATCGTATGTCTTAGGGGGGATTAAACTGGCAGAGTCACTGGTAGAGAAGGATCTGGGTGTACTTGTAGATCACAGACTACAGAATAGCATGCAGTGTCAGGCTGCTGCTTCCAAAGCCGGCAGGATATTGTCATGTATAAAAAGAGGCATGGACTCAAGGGACAGGGACATAATACTCCCCCTTTATAAATCATTGGTACGGCCTCACCTGGAATATGCTGTTCAGTTTTGGGCACCTGTCCATAAAAGGGACACTGCGGAGTTGGAAAGGGTGCAGAGACGCGCGACTAAACTAATAGGGGGAATGGAACATCTTAGCTATGAGGAGCGATTAAAGGAGTTACAATTGTTTAGTCTTGAGAAGAGACGTTTAAGGGGGGATATGATAAACGTATATAAGTATATTAATGGCCCATACAAAAAATATGGAGAAAAACTGTTCCAGGTTAAACCCCCCCAAAGGACGAGGGGGCACTCCCTCCATCTGGAGAAGAAAAGGTTTAGTCTCAAGGGGCGACACGCCTTCTTTACCGTGAGGACTGTGAATTTATGGAACGGTCTACCTCAGGAACTGGTCACAGCAGGAACAATTAACAGCTTTAAAACAGGGTTAGATACATTCCTGGAACAAAATAAGATTAATGCTTATGAAGAAATATAAAATCTCATCCCTTCCCCAATATCGCGCCACACCCCTACCCCTTAATTCCCTGGTTGAACTTGATGGACATATGTCTTTTTTCGACCGTACTAACTATGTAACTATGTAACTATGCTATGGACTGGCCGCCCGTTCCCCTGAATCCGATTGAGCACATCTGGGACGTCTCGCTCCATCCACCACAGACTGTCCAGGAGTTGGCGGATGCTTTAGTCCAGGTCTGGGAGGACATCCCTCAGGAGACCATCCTCCACCTCATCAGGAGCATGCCCAGGCGTTGTAGGGAGGTCATACGGGCACGTGGAGGCCACACACACTACTGAGCCTCATTGGGACTTGTATTAAGGACATTACATAAAGTTGGATCGGATGTAGTGGGGTTTTCCACTGTGATTTTGAGTGTGACTCCATATCCAGACCTCCAGGGGTTGATACATTTGATTTCCATTGATAATTTTAGGTGATTTTGTTGTCATCGCATTCAACTATGTAAAGAGGAAAGTATTTCATACAATTAGTTCATTCATTCAGATCTAAGATGTGATAACAGTTCAGTGCAGAGCACTAATCAGTTAAAGGCTACTGAGATGAAAGGGATAAGTTGATGAACCTTTCAGGGACAGTGTGGATCCTCTGTAGGAGGCAGGACTTTGGCTGTCCAGGCATGCTGGGAGTTGTAATTTTGCAACAGCTGGAGACACACTGTTTGGAAAACACTATACATTGTTATGACATAAGGATCCACAGGATAGTGTCTAATGGGTAGGGTCTGACAGCTGGTATCTCTACTATCACGAACAGGGGGTTTAGTGTTCCCCATTTGAATAAAACCTACCAGGAAAGGTTAAAGAGAGTACTGATCATGATGTTGTTAAATGTTTTAATCCTTCCAGGTCACTGCCCCATCATGATAAACCACCCTCTGCTTTTATTTTTATTATTTGTTAGTTTTCTACCTTGATATTGCTCTGTATTTTCTGCTCAGTCTCAGTCAGATTCACAGACTGGGAAGGGGCGTTCCCCAGCAGGCGTGACATCATCTGAAGCCATACAGGGGAGAACTTCCTCCCTCACTCTACTACACACAGCCCAGAGCAGTTCAGTGTGAGATGAGCTATGATTGGATAAGGCTGCGCACACACACCCCTCAGCATTTCCTGATTTTAGGCATAAGGCTCTCCTTCATATAAGATAGGGATAGGCACTAGTGATAGTATTCAGAATATTGGGCAGACTACATAGGCCAAATGGTTCTTATCTCCCGACACATTCTATGTTTCTTTACAGGCTGTACTTGGGCCCTTCACGCATGTGATCGGTTAGACCCCCACTCATTTCCTTTGTGGGAAAACTCTTTTAGGTATAAATTTCTCTCACCATTCTCCCCATCCCGACGGCTGCTTATAAAGGAGAATTTCTTCCCATCCCGCCGTCTGCCTATAGGATGCGGTTTTATCATGACTCCACATTGAGTCGCCATCTTTCTAGTATATATACAGTGGTCCCTCAAGTTACAATATTAATTGGTTCCAGGACAACCATTGTATGTTGAATCCATTGTATGTTGAGACCATAACTCTGTGGAAACCTGGTAATTGGTTCTGAAGCCTCCAAAATGTCATCCAAAAATAGGAAAAAAGTGAGAATTAAAGATAAATAAGTAGATAACTAATATAAATAAAGCAAATCCTTATATATAAAAGTAATAAAGATCTGCTGGGAGCTGTAATCACTGTCTATGTCAGTGTTTCCCAACAAGGGTGCCTCCAGCCTTTGGCTGTCCGGGCATGCTAGGAGTTGTAGTTTTGCAACAGTTGAAGGCACCCTGGTTGGGAAACACTGGTCTCTGTAGAGGACAGAAGCTTCTTCAGGGTCCGGTACAGTACACAACGTCCTAAAAGAGTAAAATGGAGTCGTCCTCACCTGGTGTCCAAAGGAGCAGCTAACCGTGGCATAGGTTAAAAGTAGTACAGAACATGTAATACCTCCCTGTACTGTAGGGGGCGCTACCAGACACCAGTCAGTGCATACACTTCAGTAATACAGGTAAAGAGTACAGAACATGTAATACCTCCCTGTATTGTAGGGGGCGCTACCAGACAGTCAGTGCATGTATTTTAGTAGTACAGGTGTAAATTTCCATACTGCTTGGACAGATCTGGACTGTCTGTACATTGTATGTTGAGTCAGGTTACAATGATCCAGAAAAGACCATTGTATGTTAAAACTATTGTATGTTGAGGCCATTGTAAGTTGAGGGATCACTGTATAACAAAAATGCAACAATTACATCTTCTATGAGGTGTCGGAGCGCTCTACAGTATCTGTAGCCCGAGGACAGGATTAGTCAGGATCCCTAAATAACAAGTCTTAATCAAAGTCATAAATTCCAAGAGAGGGCTCCGAGTATATACTACGTGCCCCGTCCCCTCCCACGGCGCTCAGACTAATAAAGGGAAACGTGTTCGTGCCAGTCAGGCTACAAGTAGAGCCGGGAAACTAATGTCTTGGGGATAAGCAAGTCCAGACAACTAAAGAGATGAAAAATTATTCAGCCTAAAACCTAAATATCATAAGGAAAAAATGTTTTCTTATGTCGCTGAGCCATTTTACATTTATTTTCTAATACCAGGATTATTTTATGTAACGCCCGGATTACATCACAATGTATTTATATGGATGTAAACTGTCAGAATGGGGAGCTGACGTATACGTGCGCAGACTGGAACCAGACCTATTGACTTTAAAGGGGAACTCCGGAGAAAAAGAAATCAACGAGTACCAAGAAGTTCTACAGATTTGTAAATTACTTCTATATAAAAGTCTCAAACCTTCCAGTACTTATCAGCTGCTGTATGCTCCACAGGAAGTTGTGTAGCTCTTTCCAGTCTGACCACAGTGCTCTCTGCTGACACCTCTGTCCATGTCAGGAACTGTCCAGAGCAGAAGTAAATCCCCATAGCAAACCTCTCCTGCTCTGGACATTTCCTGACAAGGACAGAGGTGTCAGCAGAGAGCACTGTGGTCAGACAGCAAAGAGCCACACAACTTCCTCTGGGACATACAGCAGCCGATAAGTACTGGAAGGATTAAGATTTAATCAGTATAACTTTCTGCCACCAGTTGATTTGAAAACATTTTTCTCTGCCTGGAGAACCTTTTCAACCCCATAAAAAGGGGTACTCAATTTTTTTTTTTTTTTTTTTTTTTATCAACTGGCGCCAAAAAGTTATACAGGTTTGCAAAAAAAACTTTTATTAAAAAAATCTTAATCCTTCCTGTACTTAGCTGCTGTATGTTCCACAGGAAGTTCTTTTCTTTTTGAATTTCTTTTCTGTCTGACCACAGTGCTCTCTGCTGACACCTCTGTCCATGTCAGGACCTGTCCAGAGTAGGAGCAAATCCCCACAGCAAACCTCTCCAGCTCTGGGCAGTTCTTGATACAGACAGAGGTGTCACCAGAGAGCACTGTGGTCAGATAGAAAGGAAATTCAAAAAGAAAAGAACTTCCTGTGGAGCATACAGCAGCTGATAAGTACTGGAAGGGTTAAGATTTTTAAATAGAAGTAATTTACAAATCTGTTTAACTTTATGGCACCAGTTGATTTAAAAAAAAATTTTTTTTTCCTGCAGAGTACCCCTTTAAGGACATAGCCCATTTCTTTTTTTAACCCATAGGAGGCTTGTTTTTGGCACGATCACCTGTACTTTATAATGGCACCTTCCATTTTACCATAAAATGTACGACTCAACCGATAAAGATACGACACAACCGATAAAGAGTGTATGACAGGGAGATGGTGATATAACTGTAGGGGGCTGTCAGAGGTGATTACATCACTCAGTGGGCGGGGCTAGAGACAAGATTCAGCCACACCTCCTGAGACATCAGAGGATGATGCATTGTCTTGGGAGGGAGAAGATGTTGTGACAACATCACACTGACAGTGAGAGGACTACATAACTTCCTGTCAAGAGAGGGAGGAGCTGCTGAGACACCACCACACTAACAATAAGAAGACTACATGACTTTGTCAGGAAAGAGGAAGTAGCCTGGGAGCTGCTGAGACAACACCAAACTGACAAGGCGAGGAGACACAGTTTGTCAGGAAAGGAGGAGCCTGGGAGCTAATATGATACCACACGGACAAAGAGAAGCATCCACACCTCCTGAGACATCAGAGGTTGATGCATTGTCTTGGGAGGGAGAAGCTGCTGTGACAACACCACACTGACAATGAGAGGCCTACACAACTTCCTGTCAGGGGTATTTTAAGCAAAAGCACTCTGAAGCAAGTACACCATATTAAAACATCACATAACATTGTGTGATAGCTTTATTTAAATAGAATTTTATAATACTGGAAGAGCCACTCTAAAATAATATGAAAGTGTAAAAAGCTGGACATTTCTTATCCATAAATGGCGTATGTTATAAAGAAGAGAGAACAGCACCCTCTGCTGGATTCCATGTATAGGACAAAATTTTTTTTTTTTTTTAATTTAAACTTGCATCTATATTGTGTATAACCACTCTGTAATATTACAAGGGTGCCTCCAGCTGTTGCAAGATTACAACTCCCAGCATGCTTGGACAGCAGCCAGACCCCCACGATCTATAACTTGGTATAGAGTATAAGTTATATTGCAGTGCAGTTCTCCTTTATGTGGGCGCACACCTACCATATAGGACACTCCAAGTTCTTCTGCATGACGGCCAGCACCTGGTGAACGTCTTCCACATCCATGGTGGAGCAGGTCATTTTCTATGGTCACCTGAAATAAAAGGCCAACGGTGAATGACAGATCCAGACAGGAGGAGGGAGGTCAGGTGGGGAAAAATAAAAAATAGGCCCAGATTTACACATGACTTTGCACCAGATTTAATTGTCAGGTTTGACATATAGGGTGGGGAATATATGCGTCCCAAAAATTTTTTTAGTATTCTGCCGCATGATTCTGGTTTGAAGTACTCTAGCTAAAAGTTGGTATAAAGTTAAAGCGGTACTCCGCTGCTCAGCGTTTGGAACAAACTGTTCAGAACGCTGGCCCTCCCATAGACTTGCATTGAGGGGCGGGGTGTGACGTCATGAGGGGGCGGGGATATGACGTCACGAGCTCCAAACGCTGAGCAGCGGAGTACCCCTTTAAACCAGACAGTCTACAGAAGTACCAATCAGCCTGATCTGTCTGTAAAACTCAACAGGGGAGATTTATCAAAAACCTGTGTAGAGGAAGAGCGGTGCGGTTGCCCATAGCAGCCAATCAGAACGCTTCTTTCATTTTGCAGAGGCCTTTTCAAAAATGAAAGAAGCGATCTGATTGGTTGCTATGGGCAACTGGTCAACTTTTCCTCAGCACACGTCTTGATGAATGTGTATCTGTTCTGTTAACCCCTTAAGGACTCAGGGTTTTTCAGTTTTTGCACTTTCGTTTTTTCCTCCTTACGCTTTTAAAAATCATAACCCTTTCAATTTTCCACCTAAAAATCCATATTATGGCTTATTTTTTGCGTCACCAATTCTACTTTGCAGTGACATCAGTCATTTTACCCAAAAATTCCCGACGAAACGGAAAAAAAAAATCATTGTGCGACAAAATCGAAGAAAAAACGCCATTTTGTAACTTTTGGGGGCTTCCGTTTCTACGCAGTGCATATTTTGGTAAAAATTACACCTTATCATTATTCTGTAGGTCCATACGGTTAAAATGATCCCCTACTTATATAGGTTTGATTTTGTCGGACTTCTGGAAAAAATCATAACTACATGCAGGAAAATGTATACGTTTAAAAATGTCATCTTCTGACCCCTATAACTTTTTTATTTTTCCACGTACGGGGCGGTATGAGGGCTCATTTTTTGCGCCGTGATCTGAAGTTTTTATCGGTATGATTTTTGTTTTGATCGGACTTTTTATTCACTTTTTATTCATTTTTTAATGGTATAAAAAGTGAACAAAATACGCTTTTTTGGACTTTGGAATTTTTTTCGCGCGTACGCCATTGACTGTGCGGTTTAATTAACAATGTATTTTTATAGTTCGGACATTAACGCACACGGCGATACCACATATGTTTATTTTTATTTACACTTATTTTTTTTTATGGGAAAAGGGGGGTGATTAAATCTTTTATTAGGGAAGGGGGTTAAATGACCTTTATTAACACTTTTTTTTTTTACTTTTATTTTGCAGTGTTATAGGTCCCATAGGGGATCTCTTCATATCGCGGGAGCCGGCGCAGGATGTAAATATACGTCCTGCGTCGTTAAAGGGTTAATGTGTCCATACCTGTTATTATAAAACCAACTACAATCTCTCAATACTCGAAAAAGACGCCATCAAAAACTTAAAGGGGTATTCCAGTAAAACACTATATATATCTCAACTGGCTCCAGAAAGTTAAACAGATATGTAAATTACTTCTATTGAAAAAAATCTTAATCCTTCCAATAATTATCAGCTGCTGAAGTTGAGTTGTTCTTTTCTGTCTGACAACAGTGCTCTCTGCTGACCTCTCTGCTTGTCTCGGGAACTGCACAGAGTAGAAGAGGTTTGCTATGGGGATTTGCTTCTACTCTGGACAGTTCCCGAGACACGTGTCATCAGAGAGCACTTAGACAGAAAAGAACAACTCAACTTTAGTAGCTCATAAGTACTGAAAGGATTAAGATTTTTTAATAGAAGTCATTTACAAATCTCTTTAACTTTCTGGAGCCAGAAAAGTTTTTTCCTGGATAACCCCTTTAAGGAATAATCAAACCATAACAAACCAGCAGACAAGGGAGGAGCAGTGGTGATAATGAACAGGGAAGATGACATCAATGAGGGAAAGAGACATTTGTCAGACAACACATACAAGAACCTGACAAATGTCTCTTTCCCTCTTTGATGTGATCCTCAGTGTTCATTATCACCACTGCTCCTCCCTTGTCTGCTGGTTTGATTTGATTATTACTTACGTTTTTGATGGCGTCTCTTTCTAGTATTGAGGGATTGTAGTTGGTTTTATAATAACAGATATGGACACATTAAGTGAACAGATCTCCGGCTTAGTAGAAAACCTATAAAAGGAGTACTCCGGCCCCAAGACATCTCATCCCCTAACCAAAGGATAGGGGATAAGATGTCTGATCGCGGTGGGCCCGCCGCTGGGGACCCCCGCAATATAGCATGCAGCACCCACCTTTGAGCACCGCAGGAAGCACTGGAGGCTCTGTGTTATGCCTCCCGACCACAGGGACAGAGTATCATGACGTTACGACTCTGCCCCCGTGTGACATCACGCCCCGCCCCCTCAATGCAAGTCTATGGGAGGTGGCGTGGAATTGATGCCTGCTCCCTGTTCATCCGAAACCCACAACCGGACATACAGCCCTGGAGTCATCACCAAACTCGTAGAATTCATCCTAACACACAACTACTTCAGCTTCAACAGTGACTATATACATATCTACAAATGATGGGCACCGCAATGGGGACCACGATGGCCCCACAATATGCCAACCTATTCATGGCTGACCTTGAACAACGATTTCTAGACACAACTTCACAAACCCTACAGATACTACTGTTACATCAATGAGATTGTCATCATCTGGACAGAAGGAAAAGAAAAACTCAGAAAGTTTCATGACGCCTTTAAAGGGGTACTCAGTGGTGTGAACAGAACCTTATACTACACTGCACAGTATATATATCTGGTGTGTACAGAACCTTATACTACACTGTACAGTATATATATCTGGTGTGTACAGAACCTTATACTACACTGCACAGTATATATCTGGTGTGTACAGAACCTTATACTACATTGCACAGTATATATATATCTGGTGTGTACAGAACCTTATACTACACTGCACAGTATATATATCTGGTGTGTACAGAACCTTATACTACACTGTACAGTATATATCTGGTGTGTACAGAACCTTATACTACACTGTACAGTATATATCTGGTGTGTACAGAACCTTATACTACACTGTACAGTATATATCTGGTGTGTACAGAACCTTATACTACACTGTACAGTATATATATCTGGTGTGTACAGAACCTTATACTACACTGTACAGTATATATATCTGGTGTGTACAGAACCTTATACTACACTGTACAGTACATATATCTGGTGTGTACAGAACCTTATACTACACTGTACAGTATATATATCTGGTGTGTACAGAACCTTATACTACACTGTACAGTATATATATCTGGTGTGTACAGAACCTTATACTACACTGTACAGTATATATATCTGGTGTGTACAGAACCTTATACTACACTGCACAGTATATATCTGGTGTGTACAGAACCTTATACTACACTGCACAGTATATATCTGGTGTGTACAGAACCTTATACTACACTGTACAGTATATATATCTGGTGTGTACAGAACCTTATACTGCACTGTACAGTATATATATCTGGTGTGTACAGAACCTTATACTACACTGCACAGTATATATCTGGTGTGTACAGAACCTTATACTACACTGTACAGTATATATATCTGGTGTGTACAGAACCTTATACTGCACTGTACAGTATATATATCTGGTGTGTACAGAACCTTATACTGCACTGTACAGTATATATATCTGGTGTGTACAGAACCTTATACTACACTGTACAGTATATATCTGGTGTGTACAGAACCTTATACTACACTGCACAGTATATATCTGGTGTGTACAGAACCTTATACTGCACTGTACAGTATATATATCTGGTGTGTACAGAACCTTATACTACACTGTACAGTATATATATCTGGTGTGTACAGAACCTTATACTACACTGCACAGTATATATATATCTGGTGTGTACAGAACCTTATACTACACTGTACAGTATATATATCTGGTGTGTACAGAACCTTATACTACACTGTACAGTATATATATCTGGTGTGTACAGAACCTTATACTACACTGTACAGTATATATCTGGTGTGTACAGAACCTTATACTACACTGTACAGTATATATATCTGGTGTGTACAGAACCTTATACTACACTGCACAGTATATATATCTGGTGTGTACAGAACCTTATACTACACTGTACAGTATATATCTGGTGTGTACAGAACCTTATACTACACTGTACAGTATATATATCTGGTGTGTACAGAACCTTATACTACACTGCACAGTATATATATCTGGTGTGTACAGAACCTTATACTACACTGTACAGTATATATCTGGTGTGTACAGAACCTTATAATACACTGCACAGTATATATCTGGTGTGTACAGAACCTTATACTACACTGTACAGTATATATATCTGGTGTGTACAGAACCTTATAATACACTGCACAGTATATATATCTGGTGTGTACAGAACCTTATAATACACTGCACAGTATATATCTGGTGTGTACAGAACCTTATACTACACTGTACAGTATATATATCTGGTGTGTACAGAACCTTATACTACACTGTACAGTATATATCTGGTGTGTACAGAACCTTATACTACACTGTACAGTATATATCTGGTGTGTACAGAACCTTATACTACACTGTACAGTATATATATCTGGTGTGTACAGAACCTTATACTACACTGTACAGTATATATATCTGGTGTGTACAGAACCTTATACTACACTGTACAGTATATATATCTGGTGTGTACAGAACCTTATACTACACTGCACAGTATATATCTGGTGTGTACAGAACCTTATACTACACTGTACAGTATATATATCTGGTGTGTACAGAACCTTATACTACACTGCACAGTATATATATCTGGTGTGTACAGAACCTTATACTACACTGTACAGTATATATCTGGTGTGTACAGAACCTTATACTACACTGTACAGTATATATATCTGGTGTGTACAGAAGCTTATACTACACTGTACAGTATATATCTGGTGTGTACAGAACCTTATACTACACTGTACAGTATATATCTGGTGTGTACAGAACCTTATACTACACTGTACAGTATATATCTGGTGTGTACAGAACCTTATA
The DNA here is from genome assembly GCF_029499605.1 of Hyla sarda. NCBI lineage: Eukaryota > Metazoa > Chordata > Amphibia > Anura > Hylidae > Hyla > Hyla sarda. The sequence continues at coordinate 10,308,952 of NC_079200.1, read as the reverse complement.
CTACACTGTACAGTATATATCTGGTGTGTACAGAACCTTATACTACACTGCACAGTATATATATCTGGTGTGTACAGAACCTTATACTACACTGCACAGTATATATCTGGTGTGTACAGAAGCTTATACTACACTGTACAGTATATATATCTGGTGTGTACAGAACCTTATACTACACTGCACAGTATATATCTGGTGTGTACAGAACCTTATACTACACTGCACAGTATATATATCTGGTGTGTACAGAACCTTATACTACACTGTACAGTATATATATCTGGTGTGTACAGAACCTTATAATACACTGCACAGTATATATCTGGTGTGTACAGAACCTTATACTACACTGCACAGTATATATATCTGGTGTGTACAGAACCTTATACTACACTGTACAGTATATATCTGGTGTGTACAGAACCTTATACTACACTGTACAGTATATATATCTGGTGTGTACAGAACCTTATACTACACTGTACAGTATATATATCTGGTGTGTACAGAACCTTATACTACACTGTACAGTATATATATCTGGTGTGTACAGAACCTTATACTACACTGTACAGTATATATATCTGGTGTGTACAGAACCTTATACTACACTGTACAGTATATATATCTGGTGTGTACAGAACCTTATACTACACTGTACAGTATATATATCTGGTGTGTACAGAACCTTATAATACACTGCACAGTATATATCTGGTGTGTACAGAACCTTATACTACACTGCACAGTATATATATCTGGTGTGTACAGAACCTTATACTACACTGTACAGTATATATCTGGTGTGTACAGAACCTTATACTACACTGCACAGTATATATATCTGGTGTGTACAGAACCTTATACTACACTGTACAGTATATATCTGGTGTGTACAGAACCTTATACTACACTGTACAGTATATATATCTGGTGTGTACAGAACCTTATACTACACTGTACAGTATATATATCTGGTGTGTACAGAACCTTATACTACACTGTACAGTATATATATCTGGTGTGTACAGAACCTTATACTACACTGTACAGTATATATATCTGGTGTGTACAGAACCTTATACTACACTGCACAGTATATATCTGGTGTGTACAGAACCTTATACTACACTGTACAGTATATATATCTGGTGTGTACAGAACCTTATACTACACTGCACAGTATATATATCTGGTGTGTACAGAACCTTATACTACACTGTAGAGTATATATCTGGTGTGTACAGAACCTTATACTACACTGTACAGTATATATCTGGTGTGTACAGAACCTTATACTACACTGTACAGTATATATCTGGTGTGTACAGAACCTTATACTACACTGTACAGTATATATATCTGGTGTGTACAGAAGCTTATACTACACTGTACAGTATATATCTGGTGTGTACAGAACCTTATACTACACTGTACAGTATATATCTGGTGTGTACAGAACCTTATACTACACTGTACAGTATATATCTGGTGTGTACAGAACCTTATACTACACTGCACAGTATATATCTGGTGTGTACAGAACCTTATACTACACTGCACAGTATATATATCTGGTGTGTACAGAACCTTATACTACACTGCACAGTATATATATCTGGTGTGTACAGAACCTTATACTACACTGTACAGTATATATATATCTGGTGTGTACAGAACCTTATACTACACTGTACAGTATATATATATCTGGTGTGTACAGAACCTTATACTACACTGTACAGTATATATCTGGTGTGTACAGAACCTTATACTACACTGCACAGTATATATCTGGTGTGTACAGAACCTTATACTACACTGTACAGTATATATATCTGGTGTGTACAGAACCTTATACTACACTGTACAGTATATATATCTGGTGTGTACAGAACCTTATACTACACTGCACAGTATATATCTGGTGTGTACAGAAGCTTATACTACACTGTACAGTATATATATCTTGTGTGTACAGAACCTTACACAGTGATCCCTCAACATACAATAGTTTCAACATACAATGGTCTTTTCTGGACCATTGTAACTTGAAACCAGACTCAACATACAATGTACAGACAGTCCAGATCTGTGAAACATGTCAATGGCTGGAAGAACCGACCAATCAGAATGGGCATTCACTGGTAAAACACTTGTATTCCTAAAGTGCATGCACTGACTGGTGTCTGGTAGCGCCTCCTACAGTACAGGGAGGTATTACATGTTCTGCACTCTTTACCTGTATTACTGAAGTATATGCACTGACTGGTGTCTGGTAGCGCCCCCTACAGTACAGGGAGGTATTACATGTTCTGTACTCTTTACCTGTATTACTGAAGTGTACGCACTGACTGGTGTCTGGTAGTGCCTCGTACAGTACAGGGAGGTATTACATGTTCTGTACTCTTTACCTGTATTACTGAAGTGTATGCACTGGCTGGTGTCTGGTAGCGCCCCCTACAGTACAGGGAGGTATTACATGTTCTGTACTCTTTACCTGTATTACTGAAGTGTATGCACTGACTGATGTCTGAAAGCGCCCCCTACAGTACAGGGAGGTATTACATGTTCTGTACTCTTTACCTGTATTACTGAAGTGTATGCACTGACTGGTGTCTGGTAGCACCCCCCTACAGTACAGGGAGGTATTACATGTTCTGTACTCTTTACCTGTATTACTGAAGTGTATGCACAGACTGGTGTCTGGTAGCGCCCCCTACAGTACAGGGAGGTATTACACGTTCTGTACTCTTTACCTGTATTACTGAAGTGTATGTACTGACTGGTGTCTGGTAGCGCCCCCTACAGTACAGGGAGGTATTACATGTTCTGTACTCTTTACCTGTATTACTGAAGTGTATGCACTGACTGGTGTCTGGTAGCGCCCCCTACAGTACAGGGAGGTATTACATGTTATGTACTCTTTACCTGTATTACTGAAGTGTATGCACTGACTGATGTCTGGTAGCGCCCCCTACAGTACAGGTAGGTATTACACGTTCTGTACTCTTTACCTGTATTACTGAAGTGTATGCACTGACTGGCGTCTGGTAGCGCCCCCTACAGTACAGGGAGGTATTACACGTTCTGTACTCTTTACCTGTATTACTGAAGTGTATGCACTGACTGGTAGCGCCCCCTACAGTACAGGGAGGTATTACACGTTCTGTACTCTTTACCTGTATTACTGAAGTGTATGCACTGACTGGTGTCTGGTAGTGCCCCCTACAGTACAGGGAGGTATTACATGTTCTGTACTCTTTACCTGTATTACTGAAGTGTATACACTGACTGATGTCTGGTAGCGCCCCCTACAGTACAGGGAGGTATTACATGTTCTGTACTCTTTACCTGTATTACTGAAGTGTATGCACTGACTGGTGTCTGGTAGCGCCCACTACAGTACAGGGAGGTATTACACGTTCTGTACTACTTTTAACCTATGCCACGGTTAGCTGCTCCTATGGACACCAGGTGAGGGCGGCTCCATTTTACTCTTTTAGGACATTGTGTGCTGTACAGGACCCTGAAGAAGCTCCTGTCCTCTACATAGACCAGTGTTTCCCAACGAGGGTGCCTCCAGCTGTTGCAAAACTACAACTCCCAGCATGCCCGGACAGCCTTTGGCTGTCCGGGCATGCTGGGAGTTGTAGTTTTGCAGCAGCTGGAGGCACCCTCATCAGGAAACACAGACAGTGATTACAGCTCCCAGCAGATCTTTATTACTTTTATATGTAAGGATTTGCTTTATCTCTATTAGTTATCTACTTATTTTTCTTTAATCCTCACTTTTTCCTATTTTTGGATGATATTTTTGGGGCTTCAGAACCAATTACCAGGTTTCCATAGAGTTCTGGTCTCAACATACAATGGTTTCAACATACAATGGTCGTCCTGGAACCAATTAATATTGTAACTTGAGGGACCACTGTACTACACTGCACAGTATATATCTGGTGTGTACAGAGACTTGTAGCATTATACAGACCTTATCCTATTAACCACATAATAACCGATACACATAGCAAGTTAAGTACTTAAAGAAACAAAACTACAACTCCTATCATCCGCTGCCTGACACCCACAATCCCCATCATACCTGCAGCAGATCCCGCTCTTTCAACACTCCCGCGCTACTTCTATCCCCACGCCTCCACATCACAAGCCCCGCCCTTCAATAACCTCCATTCCTTAGCAACAAACCCACCCTCGTCACACTGGCCAATGAGGTGCGAGTTAGGATAGAAGCCGCACCCACATCCAGTAGCCAATCCCTAGTCTTTTCTCAGTTACATAATAAAAAAAAAATCTATAGTTTAAGACCACGCCCCCTATGCCCATATAGGGCAATGCATGCGCAGCCCCGTTTACAGTAGATGGCGTCACCTAGGTTTTCGCTGCCAGCAATAACGTAACGTGGGGGGGGGGGGTTAAGAATCCTATAGGTCGGCTCCATCTTTTGACTAACCAATCACAACGCAGCTTGCAATCTGCGTTCCTTCCTGGGGAACCAACAAAAACGAAAGCTGCGTTCTGATTGGATGCTACAGCGAACATAAAGTTTTGACAGTTCTGTGTCGCGGTTTGTGTGACTGACAATGTTAGATGTGAACATCGACCTCTGGACTGGTCACGGGATCCCGCGCGGTCACGTGTGGTGATGTTATGTTTCCCAGCCACGCCCCCTTGTTTACAGGAAGGAATGTACTGCTGACTCCATTGTATGTCTTGCCCCGCCCCTCGTCCAATCATCAGTCAGATTTCCCTGAGTGACAGCGGCGCCGGCCAATCGCTCCAGCTCCTGTCTGTCGTGTGGCATTGAGCTCGCCATGTTGTGAGGTAACAGTCAGAGCTGAAGAAGGCCGGGACTGTGGAGCCTGGGCCGGATAGTGGGGTCTCCTCTGGACTGTATCAGGTATGATGTCCTGTATATATAAATATATATATAATTAGTGTGAACAGTGACCATGTCAGCTCAGTGCGGTAATTCCATTATAGTGTCACATGTCCGGGTACGTACATAGGAAAGTCATGTCTTACAGTCCCACTACCTGTGCCAACAGGTGTACCAACACTACAACTCCCATCATGCCCTAGAGCAGTGTTTTCCAAACAGTGTGTCTCCAGCTGTTGCAAAACAACAACTCCCAGCACCAGGGTGCCTCCTGCATGCTGAGAGTTGTAGTTTTGCAACAGCAGGAGGCACCCTGGTTGGGAAACACTGCTCTAGAGTAATGCTTTCCAGCTGTTCCATAACTACAACTCCCATCATGCCCAAGGACAGTGTTCCCCAACCTTTTTTACTTCAATTCTTCCAAAACTACAACTCCCATTATGCCCTAGAGTAGTGTTTTCTAAACAGTGTGTCTCCAGCTGTTGCAAAACAACAACTCCCAGCACCAGGGTGCCTGCTGCTGTTGCAAAACTACAACTCTCAGCATGCCCGGACAGCCTTTGGCTGTCCGGGCATGCTGAGAGTTGTAGTTTTGCAACAGCAGCAGGCACCCTGGTTGGGAAACACTGTTCTAGAGTAATGCATTCCATAACTACAACTCCCATCATGCCCAAGGACAGTGTTCCCCAACCTTTTTTACTTCAATTCTTCCAAAACTACAACTCCCATCATGCCCTAGAGTAGTGTTTCCCAACCTCTGGCTATTGCTCCGTTCCGGAACTACAACTCCCATCATAATCTAGGGCAGAATTCCCCACTCTTTGGCTCTCCAGTTCTTAGAAAACTACAACTCCCATCATACCCTAGGGCAGAGTTCCTCAACCTGTATCTCTTCAATTCTTGCAAAACAACAACTCCCATCATAGCATAATATATTGTTTCCCAACCTGTGGCTCTCTAGTTGTTACAAAACTACAACTCTCATCATACCCTAGGTCAGTGTTTCCCAACCTGTATCTCTGCAGCTGTTGTAAAACAACTCCCATCATGCCCCTACAGCCCTAGGTAGATTCCCCTTAACCCGTAGATTCCCAATTCTTACAGAACTACAACTCCTGTCATACCTTGGGCCAGTGTTTCCCAACCCATGCCTTGTTAATTTTAGCAAAACTACAACTCCCATCATACCGTACAGGAATGTTTTCCAAACAGTGTGTCTCCAGCTGTTCCAGAACTACAACTCCCATCATACCCTAGGGCAGAGTTCCTCAACCTTTGTCTCTTCAATCCTTACAACACTATAACTCTCATCATACGGACGCATTGTGGGATAAAAAAAAAATGGAGGCGTTGAGGGACCAGAAAACAGAGGCGTTGTGGGACCCAAATAAATGGACTCGTTGTGGGACCCCAAAAAATTGCCGCGTTGTGGGACCCAAAAAAATGGACGCGTTGTGGGACCCAAAAAAATGGACGCGTTGTGGGACCCAAAAAAATGGACGCGTTGTGGGACCCAAAAAAATGGACGCGTTGTGGGACCCAAAAAAATGGACGCGTTGTGGGACCCAAAAAAATGGACGCGTTGTGGGACCCAAAAAAATGGACGCGTTGTGGGACCCAAATAAATGGACTCGTTGTGGGACCCAAAAAAATGGACGCGTTGTGTGACCCAAAAAAATGGACGCGTTGTGGGACCCAAAAAAAATGGACGCGTTGTGGGACCCAAAAAAATGGACGCGTTGTGGGACCCAAAAAAATGGACGCGTTGTGGGACCCAAAAAAATGGACGCGTTGTGGGACCCAAAAAAATGGACGCGTTGTGGGACCCAAAAAAATGGACGCGTTGTGGGACCCAAAAAAATGGACGCGTTGTGGGACCCAAAAAAATGGACGCGTTGTGGGACCCAAAAAAATGGACGCGTTGTGGGACCCAAAAAAATGGACGCGTTGTGGGACCCAAAAAAATGGACGCGTTGTGGGACCCAAAAAAATGGACGCGTTGTGGGACCCAAAAAAATGGACGCGTTGTGGGACCCAAAAAAATGGACGCGTTGTGGGACCCAAAAAAATGGACGCGTTGTGGGACCCAAAAAAATGGACGCGTTGTGGGACCCAAAAAAATGGACGCGTTGTGGGACCCAAAAAAATGGACGCGTTGTGGGACCCAAAAAAATGGACGCGTTGTGGGACCCAAAAAAATGGACGCGTTGTGGGACCCAAAAAAATGGACGCGTTGTGGGACCCAAAAAAATGGACGCGTTGTGGGACCCAAAAAAATGGACGCGTTGTGGGACCCAAGAAAAAGGACGCGTTGTGGGACCCAAGAAAACGGACGCGTTGTGGGACCCAAGAAAACGGACGCGTTGTGGGACCCAAAAAAAATGGACGCGTTGTGGGACCCAAAGAAAATGGACGCGTTGTGGGACCAAAAAATGGACACGTTGCGGGACCAAACACGGACCTAAAATGGCATGACCTAGTGGGCTGGAGCAGCTGATCATGACAGTAATTATTATTTATTTTGTCAATGTAGTAAAAATAAAAAAATTTAAATGATATATTTTCTGTTTAAAAATAAATAAATTAGCGATAGCTGTAATCGCACTGACCCGCAGAATAAAGATCTGTCCTGTTATTGTTACAGTACGGTGATCAATGTAGCTTTTAAAATGTTGCAAAAAAAAAAAAAGAAGAAAAAATTAAAAAAAAAATTCTCGATTTCACTAGAAAAAAAAAAAAAAAAAAAGGTAATAAAATTTAACTAGTGAGATAAATATAAACCCACAAATGGTGGCATCAATAAAATATGACCTGTATAGGGGGGGGAGGGGGCCTCTCAAATGGGTTTGTTGACAGGAAAACTTTGTTAGGGCCACTAGAGTCAATGGGGCCCATGAATTGGTGTCCAGTGGTGCGGTCATTGAGGCAGCCATACAGTGTTTCCCAACCAGGGTGCCTCCAGCTGTTACAAAACTACAACTCCCAGCAGGTTGGGCTATATAGTAGTATATAGTATAGGTCAGTGTTTCCTAACCAGGGGTGCCTTCAGCTGTTACAAAACTACCACTCCCAGCATGTTCTAATAAATAGTAGTATATAGTATAAGTCAGTGTTTCCCAACCAGGGGGGCCTCCAGCTGTTGCAAAACTATAACTCCCAGCATGTTGGACTATATAGTAGTATATAGTATAAGTCAGTGTTTCCCAACCAGGGGTGCCTCCAGCTGTTGCAAAACTACAATGCTGGGCGTTGTAGTTTTGCAACAGCTGGAGGCACCGTGATTGGGGAAACACAGCTCTGATGTGTACAGAGGCCTCCAAGACTCTCTTCTTCTGTATGTCCGTCTGCTAACATTTTTTCCCCTTATTATTTTGTAGATTCAGAAACATGGAGCCGCAGGTGAACCTGTGCGTGTGCTGTAGAGGGGAGACACAGAGCTTCCTGGTGTCCGATTCTGAGAAGACCACCTGGGCGGACGTGGAAGCAATGGTAAGGGTCCACGTGCGAGTATGTATCGTGGTGGTTTTCATGAGTAAGCATCGCGTCTTTAGATAAGTGTATGGGGGGAACTATTCTCATCGTCACCGTTACATTTTAAGGTACTTCTCTACCGATCATGGCCTTAAAGGAATAGTCCAGTCTTGAAAAACGTATCCCCTATCCTAAACAAATCCCCATAGCAAACCTCTCCTGCTCTGGACAGTTCCTGACATGGACAGAGGTGTCAGCAGAGAGCACTGTGGTCAGACAGAAAAGAACTACACAACTTCCTGTGGAGCACACAGCAGCTAATAAGTACTGGAAGGATTAAGATTTTTAGATGGAAGTAATTTACAAATCTGTATAACTTTCTGGCACCAGTTAATAATAATAATAATTAAAAAAATTCCACCGGAGTACCCCTTTAACCCGTTAATGACCATGGACGTCTATGCTCGTCCAATGGCCGTTAACTGGGTATGACGCGGGCTCCTGACTCGAGACCGCGTCATACCAGCCGGCCCCCAGTTGATTCCTGTAGCTGGGGGCCGGCGTTAATAGCCGACATGCGGCGATTGCCGCGGCCGGCTATTAACCCTTTAGATCGCCGCTGTCAAAGTTGACAGCGGCGTCTAAAGGTGCCTTTATCCTGTCCCTGGTGGTCCAGTGGGGTGGATTCTATGGAATCCCATTGATCTGTATGAGGAATCAAATGAGTGTAAAAAAAAAGTTTTAAAAAATTTAAAAACACAAATTAACCCCTTCCTTATTAACCCCTTAAGGACCGGAGGTTTTTCCGTTTTTGCATTTTCGTTTTTTGCTCCTTGTCTTTAAAAAATCATAACTCTTTCAAATTTACACCTAAAAATCCATATGATGGCTTATTTTTTGCGCCACCAATTCTACTTTGTAATGACGTCAGTCATTTTGCCCAAAAATCTATGGTGAAGCGGGAAAAAAAATCATTGTGCGACAAAATTGAAAAAAAAACGCTGTTTTGTAACTTTTGGGGGCTTCCGTTTCTACGTAGTACATTTTTCGGTAAAAATGACACCTGATATGTATTCTGTAGGTCCATACGGTTAAAATGATCCCCTACTTATATAGGTTTGATTTTGTCGGACTTCTGGAAAAAATCATAACTACATGCAGGAAAATTAATACGTTTAAAATTGTCATCTTCTGACCCCTATAACTTTTTTATTTTTCCGTGTATGGGGCGGTATGAGGGCTCATTTTTTGCGCCGTGATCTGAAGTTTTTAACGGTACCATTTTTGCATTGATAGGACTTATTGATCGCTTTTTATTCATTTTTAAATGATATAAAAAGTGACCAAAAATGCACTATTTTGGACTTTGGAATTTTTTTGCGCGCACGCCATTGACCGAGAGGTTTAATTAATGATATATTTTTATAATTCGGACATTTCCGCACGCGGTCATACCACATATGTTTATTTTTATTTACACTGTGTTTTTTTTTTATTGGAAAAGGGGGGTGATTCAAACTTTTAATAGGGGAGGAGTTAAATGATCTTTATTCACTTTTTTTTTCACTTTTTTTTTTGCAGTGTTATAGGTCCCATAGGGACCTATAACACTGCACACACTGATCTCTTATACTGATCATTGTTATCCCATAGGGACCTATAACACTGCACACACTGATCTCTTACACTGATCATTGTTATCCCATAGGGACCTATAACACTGCACACACTGATCTCCATCATTGATCACTGGTTTCTCATAAGAAACCAGTGATCAACGATTCTGCCGGATGACTGCTCATGCCTGGATCTCAGGCACTGAGCAGTCATTCGGCGATCGGACAGCGAGGAGGCAGGAAGGGGCCCTCCCGCTGTCCTGTCAGCTGTTCGGGATGCCGCGATTAGCCGCGGCTATCCCGAACAGCCCGACTGAGCTAGCCGGGAACTTTCACTTTTAGCCGCGCGGCTCAGCTTTGAGCGCGCGGCTAAAGGGTTAATAGCGCGCGGCGCCGCGATCGGCGCTGCGCGCTATTAGAGGCGGGTCCCGGCTTCACTATGACGCCGGGCCCGCCATGATATGACGCGGGGTTACTGTGTAACCCCGCGTTATATCAGAAGAGCAGGACCAAGGACGTACCGTCACGTCCTTGGTCCTTAAGGGGTTAAAAGTTTAAATCACCCCCCTTTTCCCAAATTCCATATAAAAAAAATAAATAAACATATGTGGTATCGCTGCGTGCGGAAATGTACGAACTATAAAAATATATCATAAATTAAACCGCACGGTCAATGGCGTACGCAAAAAAAATTCCAAAGTCCAAAATAGCGTCTTTTTGGTCACTTTTTATACCATAAAAAAGGAATAAAAAGCGATCAAAAAGTCTGATCAAAACTAAAATGGTACCGATTAAAACTTCGCATGTTCAGATGTTCTTCAGATGTTCACATGATTCACTTGTATTTTTGAAAAGTTTTCATCAACATTTCGACCCGTGTGTTTGCAGCGATTTTACAAGATTGTTGTTAAAAGGACATGTTTTTTTTTTTTACTGTGAAGCTCCGCACAGAGCTTGCACTGCCGGTGTGAGGTGGTTTTATGCACCCCCGTAGATCCATGCGTCCGCTCCTCCCCCAGCTCTCCGAACATTTCCGAAGCTAGAACTGGGGAAGGGCAGAGCAAGGGGAAGGAGGAGGTTCACGCCCCCTCCCTCATCTCTCCTCCCTGAGCTCGGCTGCTGGACGCAGATCTCTACGGCCACGCCCCCTCCCTGAGGACATAGATCGCCACGGCAGGTCCCCTCCCTCATCTCTCCTCCCTGAGCTCGGCTGCTGGACGCAGATCTCTACGGCAGGTCCCTCCCTTATCTCCCCCAGCAGATCTCCACGGCAGGTCCCCTCCCTGAGGAAGTAAATCTCCACGGCAGGTCCCCTCAAAGGGGGACATACTGCACGGGCTACAGGCTAAAGGGGGACAAAGGAGGACATACTGTACGGGCTAAAGACTGCACATGCTAAAGGGGGACATACTGAGCTCTATGTGTAAAGGGGGACCTACTGTACACGCTAAAGGGGGACATACTGTATGGGCTTAAGGGGGACATTTAGCCCGTACAGTATGTCCCCCTTTATACATAGAGCTCATTGGGAGCACTGCTCTACGTCCTCAGCTCGGTGAGATGAGGGAGGGGACCTGCCGTGGAGATTTACGTCCAGCCGAGCTCAGGGAGGGGAGATGAGGGGGCGTGAACCTCCTCCTTCCCCTTGCTCTGCCCTCCCCCAGCTCTAGCTTCGGAAATGTTCGGAGAGCTGGGGGAGGAGCGGACGCATAGATCTACGGGGGCGCAAAAAACCACCTCACACCGGGATGGACGGTTGTGTATAATTTCCAGCCCAAGGCCATACTTCTCAATTGTGTGATGTCCGACAACCCACTTAAAGGAGTACTCCGCTGCTCAGCGTTTGGATCAAACTGTTTCGAAAGCTGGAACTGGGAGCTTGTCCCGCTTGTAGGCGGGGCATGATGTCATGAGGGGGCGGGGCTATTACGTCACGAGCTTCCGGCTCCAGCGTTCGGAACAGTTTGTTCCAAACATTGAGCAGTGGAATCCCCATTTAAAGAGAACCTCTAAGGTTTTGTTTTCTTTGCCCATTTTTTTGCATGCTCAAAGGTTAATTCCGGTACTTAGGTTCTTATCCCCTACCACAGAATAGGGCATAAGTGTCAGATCTTCGGGGGGGGGGGTCAGGTCTCCCCCCTCCATCTCCTTTCTGGCACCCCGGCTCACTTCATGCGCTGAGTGATTTCCACTCCGCGCACTGATTACTGTCAACCACCACACAAATCGGTGGTTGTCGTGCCCCCTCCATGTATCTCTATGGGAAAGCTGGAGATAACAGGGGGTCCCAGTGGTTGGACCCCCCGCGATCAGACATATATCCCCTATCCTTTGGATAGGGGAGAAGAACTCATGTACTAGAGTTAACCTTAAAAAATACAGTTCTCTCTGTACATTTACAGCCTCGATGGATATGCATATATAATACTTCCCCTCGTACACCAGTTTGCCAATATTCCCTAATTTCCAGATCTCTGCCAAAGATGCAAGAAAAAGTGCAAACATTTTACACTAAAAACGTGCACAGAGGATGAGGTTTATCGTAAGCCCTTCTCCGACAGGAGAGCGGCCCCCCAACAAACCTTACCCTTCGCCTCCGTACCAAAAGGTACCTGCGAGGTTCCAGGTTCGATGTCCCTTTTTGCCGAAGCTTCTAAGGGACCACAAATGCTCCCGGCATCCCCCTTGGTGTTAGCCAAGGTATCTGCCCGCAGAGCCGATAATGGTAGGTACCCTTCCAGAGCAGGAGTACCCGGGGTGTTTGCAGGGAGGTGCGGAACCTAATGGCCACACACACCTCCCCTAGACCGCCAGGAGGGACACCCAGAAGGGCTACCGCATCCTGACAAATCATAGTGAACACACAACACGCAAAAAGTGACAAAAATAAATAAGTGAATGTGTGCAGATGTACTGCCCGGACATCCGGCCGGATCTATAAAAATGTCTCTGATCCTATCCAGAAGGCCGGGAATCAGGAGGTGAGAGCCACAAGGTGAAGAGATCATGATGCCCGTGCTTCCACTCAGTGAGCCAGTATACCCAGTGAGTTTCGGCAGCTCGGGGTCACCACTCCCTGAGGCACTAAAGTACCTCGGCTCTAGACCCTCTCAGCCTCATGGTGAGACCCGGAGGAAACAGGTCACATCGGGGCAGCCGTCCAGCTGTTTCCTCAGAACCAGCCCCGGAACGCCCCGGTACACCTGCCCCCTCCATGCAGCACCCAGCTCCACACCGGTGTCCCCGCCACCAGCATGAAACTGATAAGAACAGATACTACACCTGATCTTAGCCAAAAGGCCGAGAAGCGATACACACTATTATGTATTGTTATGGCTGATCCTGTATTTTGAAAGAATCGGTGAGAAATATCAGTTTTATATAACTGTAGACTCCCCCTTTAATTTACAGCATTATCTGGATCTTGTGACATGTTTGTTAGGAATGTCACTCGTGACTCTTAGTGTCACACTAACCTGGTTCTCTTCTTGCTTGACAAGTTTCGGCCTCACCCTGTGTACTGACCTAAAGATCACAGATGGGTTATGCAGATCCCGGGGCCGTTTTAACATTCCTAGTGTAAGAAAACAATGGGTGCAGGTGGGATGGGGAGGTTCTGTATTTACTAGGGATCGACCGATATCGTTTTTTTTAGGGCTGATACCGATACTCTGTGGAGGTTAGGGCCGATAGCCGATAACTTATACCGATACCACTGCAGATCATTGATTTAAAGCGGGCACTTTAAATCAATGAACTTCAGCGGCTTTTGCGGTGCCAGAGACCGCCGCTGCCACCCGCTTCTCTCCCCCTGCCATTCCTGGGGTCCTGAGTCCTATCACCGCGACCACCCACCACCATACCGCCCTGGCCAGAGACCGCCTCCGCCCCATTGCCTCCCCCATTCCCAGTTTTATAATTACCGGGGTCCGGGTCCGCGCTACTTCTGGCTCCGGCGGCGTCCTTCTGAGCTGTCACTGTGCGCACTGACGGTGACGTCGCGTTGAGGACGTCACTCGTCATTGCGCTGCGCAGCGAAACACAGGACTCTGCAGGAGCCAGAAATAGCGCGGACCCCGGGAACAGGTAATTATAAAACCGGGGATGGGGGAGGCAATGGGGCAGCGGCGGCGGCGGTCTCTAGCCGGGGCGGTGCGGTGGGGGATGCGGTGCAGTGGTGGGGAGTGCGGCGCGGTGCGGGTTCCGGGCATTATCGGCAAGGTAATTGCCGATACTGATAACGTCGTGAATATCGGCCAAACCGATAATCGGTCGATCCCTAGTATTTACTGTGTTACCCCGGCTCAGCTCCCCCGCACAGATCTCTGCTGTCTCGGTATTGGGGGGGGTGTTTGGGGCATCTGTATGTCCGGTTATTGCTTAGGACTGAACTCTATGACCATCTCACATTACAAAGCAAATTCATCTATTTACGTCACTAAACACACGAACCCTGACTCATTGCAGGGTTGTTATCGTACAGTAGCTCCATAGGGTACAAGGTAATCGGGTCAGCTGACAGCTTTCAAGCTAGGATATGCAATCTGGGGGTAAAGTCTGTCTGTCTTTTTCCTGTCTTTTCACGAGTGTGATGTGACTGTGATTTCACGAGCCTCCGGCGATGAACCCGACGCTCTGAACCAGTGGTCTTTAACCTGCGAACCTCCAGATGTTGCAAAACTATAACTCCCAGCATGCCCGGACAGCCATCGGCTGTCCGGGCATGCTGGGAGTTGTAGTTTTGCAACATCTGGAGGTCCGCAGGTTGGAGACCACTACTCTAAACGAACGCCGGGTGCAGCAGAGAGATCGTGCGGGTCCCCAGCGGCGGGACCCCCGCAATCAGACAAAGGATAAGGGATAAGATGTCTTGGGGTGGAGTACCTTTTTGACGCCCCTTGACTATTAAATTATGGCGGCATTAAGAAAATATGGAGGAATAGGTGAAGCCAGCTGTACACTGCAGCCGACATTCTCCATAAGAAGCTGAAATTGGGGATAACTCTGATCCCAGGCCATTTAACTACCCCCTGATTGCTGCTTACTATAGTGACTGCGGCATCAAAGTGGCGAGACAGAGGAGGCCTCCCCTATTATCCAATTAGCCCTCCTGGATGCGATTATGGGATTCCAGGGGGACCTGGTGAAGGGGGACCTCCAGGTCTGCCATAATTTTATTCCTAGAACGTCCTGCTAGAGGCAGAGATCGGTAAGATAACAGTACATTGAAATAAGTATTACTGGGTACTGTTAAAGGAGTACTCCGCCCCTGGACATCTTATCCCCTATTGAAATGATAGAGGATAAGATGTCTGATCGTGGGGGTCCTGCCGTTGGGGATCTCTTCTGCAGCTCCCCAGACATCCGGATGACTGGTGATGCGGGGCGGAGGCTCGTGATGTGACTACCATGCCCCCTCAATGGAAGTCTATGGGAGGGGGCGTGGCTGTGATGCCTCCTACCATAGACTTGCATTGAGGGGGCGTGGCTGTGATGTCACGAGCGGGGTGTGGTCGTGACTGTCACGAGCCTCCGGTATTGCACCCGACGCTCTAAACAAACGCTGGGTGCAGCAGGGAGATCACGAGGGTCCTCAGCGGCAGTACCCCCGTGATAAGATGTCTAGGGGCGGAGTACCCCTTTTAAATTGTGATCTCACAGGATAGGAGAAATAAAAGAGGTTAGAAACAAAGGGAGGGTCTTAGAGGCGGTGTTGCATAACCTCTATATGAATGACCATAAAATATGCACACAACAAATTTGTACGCAACAAAAGGAAAACGCATTTTGGCACTATCTTGTGCCTTCCTCAGGTCCATCAGATAAAGCTGCTTTGTGTCCTGGACAGCAGTGGTGCCGCCCGAACACAAATGTACATCCTCGTGCGCAAAGTACCAGGACTTTGTGGGTCCTCAAAGGGTTGATTTAAAGGGGGAAAAAAGAACACTATTGCACAGAATCCTATGAAAATTAATAGTAGGCGTATTTTGTGCAGAATACCTTCTGAAATATGCATGGAATAAAAGCAATTTGTTGACATACAGTGTTTCCCAACCAGGGTGTCTCCAGCTGGTGCAAACCTGCAACTCCTAGCATTCGGCTGTCCGGGCATGCTGGGAATTGTAGTTTTGCAACAGCTGGAGGCACTCTGGTTGGGAAACACTGATACCCTAACACTGAGAGAAGAGAGAGGGGAGCAGAGAGAGCCAACACAGCCAGGAGAGTGCAGTAACATTTATGGTACAGGTAGCTGCACAGCCAGCGTTGTAAAGCAGTTACACAGACTCTATGGCAACAAAATAGTTGGACATTTTTAATGAAGACTATTTAAATTTTGCCTAATTTTGCATTTACATGGCAAATGAATTAGAAATGCACCGAAATTTCAGCCACCGAAAACGATCGGCTGAAAGTGGAAGAAACACGGTGATAAGTTCTTGGACAGGGCCAGATGGATGGACACACTTACCCTGGGCAGAGGCAGAAGTAGGAGGCGCCATAAGTATTTCATCCTACAGGATGCTGGAGAGGGGTCTAGGGGGGAGCTGAGCTGTGATGAGATGGTGGCTAAAGGACCTTTTAATGATGACGTGGAATAGGTGGAGCTGTGATTAGATGGTGGCTGAAGGACCTGCCATGATGATGACGTGGGGTAAGTGTGGCTGAGTTGCGATGAGATTGTGGCTGAAGGACCTGCCATGATGACAGAATGGGTGGGGCTGAGCTGTGATGAGATTGTGGCTGAAGGACCTGCCATGATGACAGAATAGGTGGGGCTGAGCTGTGATGAGATTGTGGCTGAAGGACCTGCCATGATGACAGAATAGGTGTGGCTGAGCTGTGATGAGATTGTGGCTGAAGGACCTGCCATGATAACAGAATAGGTGGGTCTGAGCTGTGATGAGATTGTGGCTGAAGGACCTGCCATGATGATGACGTGGGGTAAGTGTGGCTGAGCGCTGATGAGATTGTGGCTGAAGGACCTGCCATGATGACAGAATGGGTGGGGCTGAGCTGTGATGAGGTTGTGGCTGAAGGACCTGCCATGATGACAGAATGGGTGGGGCTGAGCTGTGTTGAGATTGTGGCTGAAGGACCTGCCATGATGACGGAATAGGTGGGGCTGAGCTGTGATGAGGTTGTGGCTGAAGGACCTGCCATGATGACAGAATGGGTGGGGCTGAGTTGCGATGAGATTGTGGCTGAAGGACCTGCCATGATGACAGAATGGGTGGGGCTGAGCTGTGATGAGATTGTGGCTGAAGGACCTGCCATGATGACAGAATAGGTGGGGCTGAGCTGTGATGAGATTGTGGCTGAAGGACCTGCCATGATGACAGAATAGGTGGGTCTGAGCTGTGATGAGATTGTGGCTGAAGGACCTGCCATGATGACAGAATGGGTGGGGCTGAGCTGTGATGAGATTGTGGCTGAAGGACCTGCCATGATGACAGAATAGGTGTGGCTGAGCTGTGATGAGATTGTGGCTGAAGGACCTGCTATGATAACAGAATAGGTGGGGCTGAGCTGTGATGAGATTGTGGCTGAAGGACCTGCCATGATGATGAGGTGGGGTAAGTGTGGCTGAGCGCTGATGAGATTGTGGCTGAAGGACCTGCCATGATGACAGAATGGGTGGGGCTGAGCTGTGATGAGGTTGTGGCTGAAGGACCTGCCATGATGACAGAATGGGTGGGGCTGAGCTATGATGCGATTGTGGCTGAAGGACCTGCCATGTTGACAGAATAGGTGGGGATGGACTGTGATGAGGTTGTGGCTGAAGGACCTGCCATGATGACAGAATGGGTGGGGCTGAGCTATGATGAGATTGTGGCTGAAGGACCTGCCATGTTGACAGAATAGGTGGGGATGGACTGTGATGAGGTTGTGGCTGAAGGACCTGCCATGATGACAGAATGAGTGGGGATGGGCCGTGATGAGATTGTAAGAATTCAAAAAGTGGGTGCAGCTCACAATTAATCACTGAACGATGTAAATGGGCAATCACCTATACCCAAGGTGTATAATAGAATTTGGAACTGTGAGAAAATATAGCCCAAACCTCAAGGAGAGTATGATATTATAATATTAATAATCAAGGACCGTACTTCAAATAAAAATGTTTTTTAATCTTTTTGCTTTTTGTTAAAAAGATATAAAGATTGCATAAATTCCCCTCACAGGGCCCTTGTGGGAGGAATGTAATATTAATGCATAAAACATACAAAATAATATAAAAGAAAAATAGGATTAAAATCACAATGAAATTTCTGATTCAATCTGTAATATGTATCAGAAGGAGCATATGTCCATATATACAGTCATTGGTTATGTATTTGCAGTATAAAATATTGTTACCGCTATGATGTAATACTCCTGTTTTGCCCGTTCTGGTCGCCGTCTCCTTGCGTTGGGGTGATGGTGCTTAGCAGAGCTCCGGCTGACCGTTGTGCGCTGGCAGGCCCTGTGTCCGGCTGGTTCACACTGCGCTGAACCTGGAGTGTGTCGCACGGTATTTTCCAGAGACTGACCGTGATGGCAGATCCTCGTGGCGATAGCGTCTGACATCACCCGGGAGACGCTTGTGCAGTACAGCGATAGGTGGATCTCAGGAGCGGCAATATCAGTGGGGAACCAGGCTATTCCGGTAAATGGATATCAGGAGTGGTAATTCTATTACATGGATAGCAGGCCTTAGCTTTTGTAACAATGATGAATAGCAGCTGGAAGTATTCCGGACTCACGGGATAGCAGACCACTATATTTTCAATGTGCGTTTCAGGGTTCGACCCCTTCCTCAGTAGCTAGACGGTCCTTGATTATTAATATTATAATGTCACACTCCTTGAGGTTTGGGCTATATTTTCTCACAGTTTCAAATTCTGTGATGAGATTGTGGCTGAAGGACCTGCCATGATGATGATGATGATGATGCCATTGAGTAGGTGTGGTGCAGCTGTGATGAGATTGTGGCTGAAGGACCTGCCATGATGATGATGATGCCATTGAGTAGGTGTGGTGCAGCTGTGATGAGATTGTGGCTGAAGGACCTGCCATGATGATGATGATGCCATTGAGTAGGTGTGGTGCAGCTGTGATGAGATTGTGGCTGAAGGACCTGCCATGATGATGATGATGATGCCATTGAGTAGGTGTGGTGCAGCTGTGATGAGATTGTGGCTGAAGGACCTGCCATGATGATGATGCCATTGAGTAGGTGTGGTGCAGCTGTGATGAGATTGTGGCTGAAGGACCTGCCATGATGATGATGATGCCGCCATTGAGTAGGTGTGGTGCAGCTGTGATGAGATTGTGGCTGAAGGACCTGCCATGATGATGATGATGATGATGATGATGCCATTGAGTAGGTGTGGTGCAGCTGTGATGAGATTGTGGCTGAAGGACCTGCCATGATGATGATGATGATGATGCCATTGAGTAGGTGTGGTGCAGCTGTGATGAGATTGTGGCTGAAGGACCTGCCATGATGATGATGATGATGATGATGATGCCATTGAGTAGGTGTGGTGCAGCTGTGATGAGATTGTGGCTGAAGGACCTGCCATGATGATGATGATGATGCCGCCATTGAGTAGGTGTGGTGCAGCTGTGATGAGATTGTGGCTGAAGGACCTGCCATGATGATGATTATGATGCCATTGAGTAGGTGTGGTGCAGCTGTGATGAGATTGTGGCTGAAGGACCTGCCATGATGATGATGATGATGCCGCCATTGAGTAGGTGTGGTGCAGCTGTGATGAGATTGTGGCTGAAGGACCTGCCATGATGATGATGATGCCGCCATTGAGTAGGTGTGGTGCAGCTGTGATGAGATTGTGGCTGAAGGACCTGCCATGATGATGATGTGGGGTAGTTGGGGCTGAGCCAGAGGGGGCTGTAAAAATCAAAAAGAAAGGACAATATTGTATACGGTTTTGTACCATATGGCAGTATTATATGTTGTAGATCACCGCTCTATAGCAGTATATGCACAATGTTTATTTGTGTGTTACAGGCAGTGCTGCCATAGAGCAGTGATCTCCAATCTGTGGCTCTACCGCTGGTGCAGAACTACAACTCCCAGCATGTCCTGATAACCAAAGGCTGTACTATAGCAATACATGCACTTTATTGTGTTACTGCCCCTTATGCACTGCTGCGAATTGTCATTGCCCTCCCCCCCCCCCCCTTTTGTTTTCTACTCACCTCCCCTCGGTGGGAAGGAAGGGTGAGCTGGTTGTCTTGACGACGACGCACAGGGACATCCCTGCGCATGAACGTCCTTGTGCGTCGTCGTCAAGGCAACTAGTCCGGGGCCGGGCCGGAGCGGAGAAGAAGGCCTCCCGGTGAAGATGAACAACCCGGATCGACTAACCCTCCCCACCGGACGGTTCCTGCAGCATAGACGGCCCGGAACAGCTCACCCTTCCTTCCCACCGAGGGGAGGTGAGTAGAAAACTAAAAGGGGGTCTGGATGATGACAAAGGCCGCAGTGGTCTTCAACCTGCGGACCTCCAGATGTTTCAAAACTACAACTCCCAGCAATGCCTGGACAGCCGATGGCTGTCCGGGCATGCTGGGAGTTGTAGTTTTTAAACATCTGGAGGTCTGCAGGTTGAAGACCACTGATTGAAGGGATTGACAGGCGGTGATAATGAAGGGGGGGAGAATGATGACAGGGTGATGATGACGGGGGTCTGGATGATGACAGGGGTGTTAATGATGGGGGTCTGGATGATGACGGGGGTCTGGATGATGACATGGGGGGGGGGAGATCATTTATTTCTCACCCTAGGCTTATAGTCGAGTCAATAACTTTTCCTGGGTTTTTGAGGGGGAAATTAGGGGCCTCGGGCCGGCTTACACTCAAGTATATATGGTGTGTGTGTGTGTGTGTGTGTGTATGTATATATATATATATATATATACAGCACAGAAAGACCTCCCTGTGTATATGTAATTATTATGCAGCAGCAGAAATGACTTATCTTACATATATTGTCTTAGTCTTATTTTATCTGCCAATTCTGTAAAGACCCTTTCTGACCACTTATTCCTGTCTCCTGTAGGTACAGGTGTCTTTTGACCTGAGTGACGTACAGCTGAAGTATATAGATGAGGAGAATGAAGAGGTAAGTGATTGTACATTCGATTGTGTATTTCCTGTAGAATAGTGTCTGTTCCTGGTTTCTGTTCTGTATCTCTATTGTTGTGATGTCTTTGTAGGTTCAAGATAAAATGAAAACATAAAAATGTTCTGATTAGTTAAAGGGGTACTCCACTGGCCAGCGTTAGGAACTAAATGTTCTGAACTCTGTTTTTGCCCTGCGTGGGTCGGACACGCCCCCTTGTGATGTCATGGCTACACCCCCTCAATGCAAGTCTATGGAAGCGGGACAGATACATAAAATGTACATCTACATGATCAGGATTAAAGGGGTATTCCAGGGAAAAACTTTTTGATATATATATCAACTGGCTCCAGAAAGTTAAACAGATTTGTAAATTACTTCTATTAAAAAATCTTAATCCTTTCAGTACTTATGAGCTTCTGAAGTTAAGGTTGTTCTTTTCTGTCTAAGTGCTCTCTGATGACACCTGTCTCGGGAACCGCCCAGTTTAGAAGAGGTTTGCTATGGGGATTTGCTTCTAAACTGTGCAGTTCCTGAGACACATGTCATCAGAGAGCACTTAGACAGAAAAGAACAACTCAACTTCAGAAGCTCATAAGTACCGAAAGGATTAAGATTTTTTAATAGAAGTCATTTAAAAATCTAATAATAAAGAAGAGTTGGAGAGGCTCTTGTCTGACTACCCACCAAATAAACCCGGGCTACCTAATTAGACACTTATACCCAAGGTGTCAGATTGTAGTTTGTCTGTAGAAATATATATATTAGGGCTCAGGGTTTGAGACAACTGGACAGGTTGTGTTTAAAGTAATATTTCAATTTATTGATTGTATATAATGTGACAATTGAATATTAGATAAAATGTAAATAGCAGCAACTGCGTCTCACAGGGCCCTTTTGTAGGCGCAGCACCAACTATTAAGAACTATAGCATATGTATAGTACAGTATATAAAATATAAAAATATACTTGTAAAAAATTATAAAAGATATAAAATAAGAATATAGAGACCACCATAAACATATATATAGAGAGGGATCTGGATGGGAGAGTCTTAGTCCATCTTCTATGGTAAATAATCTCCTCTCATAAAAAAGTCCTGCTCATATAGACCGATTCTGGTATTGTGGTAACCAATGGCAACCATAAGGTTAGTAACCCGTAGCAACCGTTCTGATGAGTCCGGCTATTTAAGCACTTCAACGTTTAAGTAGAAGATAAACTTGATATTTGTAGACAATATTCAACATGAACAGCTAGTGTGCAGTCACTGTTAATATGCATGCATCTTTGTATGATACTTTGTATCTCACCGCTCCCGGACACTGATGCGCTGAACTTCACGGGGATGCTGCCATCTCCTCCTGATGTGCTGTGTAATCCTGCAGTGTATTAGCACTGAGTAGCTGTCTTGGTAAGCGGCAGCATCACCGGAGACTCGGCCGTCTCCCACAGTGGTGATGTTGGTAGATGGTGGGTTGCGGGTGGTGTTGTCGCAGCGGTTCTGCGGATGCGCACGTACATGTGCCGGTGGCGTCCTCGTGGCAGCGAGGCGCGGATGTCTCCTTCACCGGGTGTCGGGTGATTGAGAGTTAATTGTCCGGTATCGGACTGCTGTTGACTTAAGCAGGGCAAATATACTGGTGGTCTCAATAGGTATTGAGGGGACGCTGGACGCGTTTCAGGACTGTCTCAGTCCTTTCTTCAGCAGCAAAGAAACATTCACCATAGAGATTATTTACCATAGAAGATGGTCTAAGACTCAAGACTCTCCCACCCAGATCCCTCTCTCTATATATGTTTATGGTGGTCTCTATATTCTTATTTTATATCTTTTATAATTTTTTACAAGTATATTTTTATATTTTATATACTGCACTATACATATGCTATAGTTCTTAATAGTTGGTGCTGCGCCTACACAAGGGCCCTGTGAGACGCAGTTGCTGCTATTTACATTTTATCTAATATTCAATTGTCACATTATATACAATCAATAAATTGAAATATTACTTTAAAAATCTGTTTAACTTTCTGGAGCCAGTTGATATATGTAAAAATAATTTTTCCTGGAATACCCCTTTAAATTCTGAGTAACACATAACAGTTTTTTTTTTTTTTTTTTTTTTTTGTGGTGGAAAACATTTATTATATACATTTTTTTTTTTATTTTTTTTTATTTTTATCAACTGGTGCCAAAAAGTTAAACAAATTTGTAAATTACTTCTGTTAAAAAAAAAATCTTAATCCTTCCAGTACTTATTAGCTGCTGAATACTACAGAGTAAATGCTTTTCTTTCTGGATTTCTTTTTGGTCTGTCCACAGTGCTCTCTGCTGACACCTCTGCCCATTTTAGGAACTGTCCAGAGAAGGATATGTTTGCTAAGGGGATTTTCTCCTACTCTGGACAGGTCCTGACGTGGACAGAGGTGTCAGCAGAGAGCACTGTGGACAGACAGAAAAGAAATCCAAAAAAAAAAAAGAATTTCCACTAATAAGTACTGGAAGGATTAAGATTTTTTTATATAGAAGTAATTTACAAATCTGTTTAACTTTCTGGCACCAGTTGATTTAAAAAAAAAAAAAATGTTTTCCAGTGGAGTACCCCTTTAAGGCAATCGCTCAAAATGAGGGGGTCCTTACAACTTCTAAGACTGTGCTAATCAGCATTGCGGAGCTTCGTTATCACAGTAGATAAAGGCGCTGGGACGGAGGCTGTGACAGCGGGCATCACTTTGAATGTGACCTGTCGGGGTTCCTTTAGTTGCCTGTTATTTTACATCATTTTAGCGGGGGGGGGGGGGGGGGGGGTGAACCTGACGTGCAGTTTTTTTTCCTCTGCTGAAGCCCCATCAAGATAATGAAACGGATGGAGCTCGGCACGCTGATGTGAACCCAACCTAATGTGTACGGGGGTCTTTACTGAAACAGTAATACCGTATATACTGGAGTATAAGCCAAGTTTTTCAGCACGATTTTTTGTGCCGAAAACGCCCCCTTCGGCTTATACTTGAGTGAACAAAGAAAAACGTTTTTGGCTTTAGCTGTGAGGGAATGGTCCCGGCCGTCCATCTCCACCTGTCAATCCCTTCTCAGTGCTCTTCGACCTGCGGACCTCCAGATGTTTCAAAACTACAACTCCCAGCATGCCCGGACAGCCTTCGGCTGTCCCGGCATGCTGGGGGTTGTAGTTTTGAAACATCTGGAGGTCGGCAGGTTGAAGACCACTGTGGCCTACCTCATCATCCAGACCCCCCCTTTAGTTTTCTACTCACCTCCCCTCGGTGGGAAGGAAGGGTGAGCTGGTCCAGGCCATCTATGCTGCAGGGACCGTCCGGTGGGGAGGGTTAGTCATTCCGGACTGTCCATCTTCACCGGGAGGCCCTCTTCTCTGCTCCGGGCCCGCCCCGGACTTGACGACGACACGCAGGGACGTCCGTGCGCTGCAGACGTCTGTGACGTCACTGCGCGGTGGCATCAAGCCAGCGTCACTAGTCCAGGGCCGGCCCAGGGCGGAGAAGAGGGTCTCCCGGTGAAGATGGACAGTCCGGAATGACTAACCCTCCCCACCGGACGGTCCCTGCAGCATAGATGGCCAAAGATGGATGGCCCGGAACAGCTCACCCTTCCTTCCCACCGAGGGGAGGTGAGTAGAAAACAAAAGGGGGGGGGGGGGTCTGGATGATGACGAAGGCCGCAGTGGTCTTCAACCTGCGGACCTCCAGATGTTTCAAAACTACAACTCCCAGCATGCCCGGACAGCCGATGGAGAAGGGATTGACAGGCGGTGATGATGGGGGTCTGGATGATGACAGGGGGGATGATGATGGGGGTGTTAATGACAGGGGTCTGGATAATGTCGGGGGCGTTAATGACGGGGGGGGGGGTCTGGATGATGACGGGGGGGGGGGTCTGGATGATGACGGGGGGGGGGGTCTGGATGATGACGGGGGGGGGGGGGGTCTGGATGATGACGGGGGGGGTCTGGATGATGACGGGGGGGGTCTGGATGATGACGGGGGGGGTCTGGATGATGACGGGGGGGGGTCTGGATGATGACGGGGGGGGGTCTGGATGATGACCGGGGGGGGGTCTGGATGATGACGGGGGGGTCTGGATGATGACGGGGGGTCTGGATGATGACGGGGGGGGGGGGGGTCTGGATGATGACGGGGGGGGTCTGGATGATGACAGGGGGGGGGGATGATGTATTTCCCACCCTAGGCTTATAGTCGAGTCAATAAAGTTTCCTGGGTTTTTGGGGTGAAATTAGGGGCCTCGGGTTATATTCGGGACGTCTTATTCTCCAGTATATACGGTACCTCTCTAGATTCTGGTCTTAGTCAGACTAAGTAAGAAATTTATTACACGTCTCCCTCCTGCTCCTCGCACTGGTCAGTGACTAATGGTCGGACCCTATTGTAGTTGTAACCTGTTGTATAATTCTGTACGTCTCTCATTGCAGGTATCTGTGAACAGCCAAGGTACGTCTGCACAAATGTCTTCCCTGGTCGTCTCCTCCTTTTCCATGATTTGCCCCCTGTTTAGGGTAACGCAACATATTAGTGTAGATCCCAATGAGTCCTGGTAGTGAAAAAAGTTGTGCACCTTATACAACCTGAGGGGGTATGGGAAAAATAAGAGGGCTAACATCTTCTACTTCGGTTTGTTTGTAAAATTTATGTTGTTGTTGTTGTGTATAGTGCAAAAAGTACCAATAATGTGTGAATAAATATGAAAATAAATTTCAGACTTTAATCAACTGGTGCCAGGAAGTTATACAGATTTGTAAATTACTTCTATTAAAAAAAATCTTTATCCTTCCAGTACTTATTAGCTGCTATATACTACAGAGAAATTTCTTTTCTATTTGAATTTCTCTTTTTTTTTTTTTTCTGTCCACGGTGCTCTCTGCTGACACCTCTGTCCATATCAGGAACTGTCCAGAGCAGGAACAAACCTTCATAGCAAACCTATGCTGCTCTGGACAGTTCCTGATATGGACAAAGGTGTCAGCAGAGAGCACTGTGGACAGAAAAAAAAAAAAAAAGAAATCCAAACGAAAGGAACTTTCTCTGTAATATACAGCCGCTAATAAGTACTGGAAGGATAAATATTTTTTTAATAGAAGTAATTTACAAATCTGTTTAACTTTCTGGCGCCAGATTATTTTAAAAAAAAAGTTTTCCACCGGAGTACCCCTTAAATTTTTGGGGAATTGCGAGCGGAATCCTATTGAACTAAATGGGGCTTGAATGTCAGCAGAATTCTGTCCTTTTGCTGAACAGAATTTGCGCGGTGTTCCGCTGTGTGAACGTAGCCTCTTGACCCGAACAATGAATGAGAGGCTGCGGAGTTCTTCTCTCGTCACAGAACTGTAGACGTGTTCTTTGATGACCTCTTCCTGTTGAAATAATCTTTATTTGCTCAGCAAGTGCTTTCCAGAGTTGTGAAACTCAGTGTAATCATTATACAGGATACACAGTATGAGGCATTCACATCAGGAGGAAAAACTCACTGTAATAATCACACAGATGTGTTTAAAGGGGAACTCTCTGGTGGTTGTGTTTTTGTTTTTTGTTTTTTAATGAACTGGTGCCAGAAAGTTAAACAGATTTGTAAATGACTTCTATTAAAAAATCTTAATCCTTTTTAGTACTTATTAGCAGCTGTATGATACAGAGGAAATTCTTTTCTTTTGGAATTTATTTTTTTGTCTTGTCCACAGTGCTCTCTGCTGACACCTCTGTCCGTGTCAGGAACTGTCCAGAGCAGCATAGGTTTGCCATGGGGATTTTCTCCTGCTCTGGACAGTTCCTGATACGGGCATCAGGTGTCAGCAGAGAGCACTGTGGACAAGACAAAAAAGAAATTCAAAAAGAAAAGAAGTTCCTCTGTAGCATACTGCAGCTGATAAGTACTGGAAGGATTAAGATTTTTTTTTTTTAAATAATTAATTTACATATCTGTTTTTACTTTCTGGCACTCTTTAACCCCTTAAGGACTCAGCCCATTTTGGCCTTAAGGACTCACACAATTAAATTTTTACGTTTTCATTTTTTCCTCCTCGCCTTCTAAAAATCATAACTCTCTTATATTTTCATCCACAGACTAGTATGAGGCTTGTTTTTTGCGCGACCAGTTGTCCTTTGTAATGACATCACTCATTATATCATAAAATGTATGGCGCAACCAAAAAACACTATTTTTGTGGGGAAATTAAAACGAAAAATGCAATTTTGCTAATTTTGGAAGGTTTTGTTTTCACGCCGTACAATTTACGGTAAAAATGACATGTGTTCTTTATTCTGAGGGTCAATACGATTAAAATGATACCCATTATTATATACTTTTATATTATTGTTGCGCTTAAAAAAAATCACAAACTTTTTAACCAAATTAGTACGTTTATAATCCCTTTATTTTGATGACCTCTAACTTTTTTATTTTTCCGTATAAGTGGCGGTATGGGGGCTCATTTTTTGCGCCATGATCTGTACTTTTTTTTGATACCACATTTGCATATAAAAAACTTTTAATACATTTTTTATAATTTTTTTTTTTTAATAAAATGTATTAAAAAAGTAGGAATTTTGGACTTTTTTTTTTTTTTTTCGTTCACGCCGTTCACCGTACGGGATCATTAACATTTTATTTTAATAGTTCGGACATTTACGCACGCGGCGATACCAAATATGTCTATAAAAAATGTTTTTTACGCTTTTTGGGGGTAAAATAGGAAAAAACAGACGTTTTACTTTTTTATTGGGGGAGGGGATTTTTCACTTTTTTTTTACTTTTACATTTTTTTACATTTTTTTTACACTTGAATAGTCCCCATAGGGGACTATTCATAGCAATACCATGATTGCTAATACTGATCTGTTCTATGTATAGGACATAGAACAGATCAGTATTATCGGTCATCTTCTGCTCTGGTCTGCTCGATCTCAGACCAGAGCAGAAGACGCCGGGAGCCGGAAGGAGGAAGGAGAGGGGACCTCCGTGCGGCGTTCTGAATGATCGGATCCCCGCAGCAGCGCTGCGGGCGATCCAATCGTTCATTTAAATCGCGAACCGCCGCAGATGCCGGGATCTGTATTGATCCCGGCACCTGAGGGGTTAATGGTGGACGCCCGCGAGATCGCGGGCGTCGGCCATTGCCGGCGGGTCCCTGGCTGCGATCAGCAGCCGGGATCAGCCGCGCATGACACGGGCATCGCTCCGATGCCCGCGGTTATGCTTAGGACGTAAATGTACGTCCTGGTGCGTTAAGTACCACCTCACCAGGACGTACATTTACGTCCTGCGTCCTTAAGGGGTTAAAGCAGTGTTTCCCAACCAGGGTGCCTCAAGCTGTCGCAAAACTACAACTTCCAGCATGCCCGGACAGCCGAATGCTGGGAGTTGTAGTTTTGCGACAGCTGGAGGCACCCTGCTTGGGGGACACTGCTTTAAAGAGTGCTCTGGAGGAAGAAAAATAATGTTTTCAAATCTACTGGTGCCAGAAAGTTATACAGATTTGTAAATTACTTCTATATAAAAATCTTAACCCTTCCAGTACTTATCATCTGCTGTATGCTCCACAGGAAGTTGCGTAGTTCTTTCCAGTCTGACCACAGTGCTCTCTGCTGACACCTCTGTCCGTGTCAGGAACTGTCCAGAGCAGGAACAAATCCTAATTTGTTCCTGACACAGACAGATGTAGCAGCACTGTGTTCAGATTGGAAAGAACTGCGCAGCTTCTTGTGGAGCATACAGCAGCTGATAAGTACTGGAAGCATTAAAGGGGTACATTTTGTTTTAGATCAACTGGCCCCAGAAAGTTAAACAGATTTGTAAATTACTTCTATTAAAAGATCTTAATCCTTCCAGTACTTATCAGCTGCTGTATGTTCCACAGGAAGTTCTTTCAGGAACTGTCCAGAGCAGAATAGGTTTGCTATGGGGATTTTCTCTGGACAGTTCCTAAAATACACAGAGGTGTCAGCAGAGAGCACTATGGTCAGATAGAAAATATTCCAGAAAGAAATAAAACTTCCTGTGGAGCATACAGCAGCAGATACTGGTACTGGAAGGATTAAGATTTTTTTAACCTTTTAATGACACAGGACGTAAACCCTAGTGAGGTGGTAATTAACGCACCAGGACATACATTTACGTCCTATACATAACCGCGAGCATTGGAGCGATGCTTGGGTCATGCGCTGCAGGTCTTGGCTGCTGATAGCAGCCAGGGACCCGCCGGAAATGTCCGCCATTAACCCCTCAAATGCTGTGATCAATACAGATTACGGCATCTGCAGCATTGCGGACACCTGCCTCCGCTTCCTCCCACGGGTCTTCTGCTCTGGTCTGCGATCGAGCAGACCAGAGCAGAAGATGACCGATAACACTGATCAGTGCTATGTCCTATGCATAGCACTGTTCAGTATTAGCAATCGAATGATTGCTATAGATAGTCCCCTATGGGGACTATTAAAGTGTAAAAATATGTGTAAATTTTTTTTTTTTAAAACCCCCTCCCCCAATAAAAACGTAAATTGCCCCATTTTCCCTATTTCACCCCCCAAAAATTTAATATACATATTTGGTATCGCCACGTGCGAAAATATGCAAACTATTAAAATATAATGTTAATGATACCGTACGGTGAACGTAAAAAAAAAAAAAAAAGTCCAAAATTGCTGCTTTTTTATCAATAAAAAGTACAGAACACAGCGCAAAAAATGAGCCCTCATACCGCCGCTTATACCTAAAAATGAAAAAGTTATTCGCCTTCAAAATAGGGGGATTTTAAACAAACTACCGTATTTATCGGCGTATAACACGCACTTTTTAGCCTAAAGTCTACCTGCGTGTTATACGCCGATAAGCTGCTGCAGTTCAATGATTTAAAGCGGACGCTTCAAATCAATGAACTGCAGCGGCTTTGCAGGTGCAGAGACCGCTGCCGGCTTCTCTGCCCCTGCCTGTCCTGGGGTCTAGAGCCCTGCTGCCGCCGCTTCTCTACTGCTGGCTATCTGCGCCGCTGCCCGTTCTCTCCCCCTGACTATCGGTGCCCCATTGCGCCGTGCAGTGCATAGCAACGACGTATGGGACGCACACCGGAGGCCTGAAGCAGCGCGGACCCGACCCCGGCAACAGGTAATTGTAAAACCGGGGATGGGGGGGGGCAGCGGCGCCGGCAATGGGTGCCGCTGCCCCTTCTCTCCCCCTGGCTATCGGTGCCGCTGCCCCATTGCCGGCGCCGCTTCTCTCCGATATGGGGCGCCGGCACCGATAGTCAGGGGGAGAGAACGGGCAGCGGCGCAGATAGCCAGCTGGAGAGAAGAGGCGGCAGCAGGGCTCTAGACCCCAGGAAAGGCAGGGGGAGAGAAGTGGGCAGCGACGGCCTCTCTCCCCCTGCCTTTCCTGGGGATGTATCGGCGTATACGCATGCACACACACATGCACCCTCATTTTACCAAGGATATTTGGGTAAAAAACTTTTTATAGGCCGGTGCGTGGTATACCCCGATAAATACGGTAATTTGGTTAAAAAGTTTACGATTATTTTTTTTTAAGCACAACAGTAATAGAAAAGTATATTATCATGGGTATCATTTTAATCGTATTGACCCAAAGAATAAAGAACACATGTCATTTTTACCGTAAATTGTATGGCGTGAAAACGAAACCTTCCAAAATTAGCAAAATTGCGGTTTTCTTTTTAATTTCCCCACACAAATAGTATTTTTTTTGGTTGCGCCATACATTTTATGGTAAAGTGAGTGATGGCATTACAACGGACAACTGGTCGCGCAAAAAACAAGCCCTCATACTAGTCTGTGGATGAAAATATGAAAGAGTTATGATTTTTTTTGAAGGCGAGGAGTCCTTAAGGGGTTAAAAGAAGTAATTTACTAATCAGTTTTAACTTTATGGCAACAGTTGATTTAAAAAAATAAAAATGTTTTCCAGCCGAGTACCCCTTTAAAGGGGTACTCCGCCCCTAGACATCTTATCCCCTATCCAAAGGATAGGGGATAAGATGTCAGATCGCCGGGGTCCCGCTGCTGGGGACCCCCAGGATCGCCGCTGCGATCCGAGTTCGCTCTGCGCGTAATGACGGGCGATACAGGGGCCGGAGCATAGTTACATCATGGCTCCGCCCCTCGTGACATCACACCCCATAGGCTTGTATTGAGGGGGCGGGCCATGACACGAGGGGCGGAGCCATGATGTAACTATGCTCCGGCCCCTGTATCGCCCGTCATTACGCGCAGAATGAACTCTGATCGCAGCGGCGATCCCGGGGGTCCCCAGCAGCAGGACCCCGGCGATCTGACATCTTATCCCCTATCCTTTGGATAGGGAATAAGATGTCTAGGGGCGGAGTACCCCTTTTAAAGGATTTTTATATAGAAGGAATTTACAAATCTGTAACTTTCTGGCACTAGTTGATTTGAAGAGATTTTTTTTTTTCCTTTAGAGTACCCTTTAAAAAAAAAAAAAAAAGGGAGCGGAGGGGGAGGGTCTACCGAAACTGTTTATATGTCTGTTATTCAGTTGATTGAAAACCAATAAAAATATGTTTTAAAAAATAAAAATGGCCATAATTCCAATTCTATTTTATACCTTTTTTTACGGCTGTCTTTTTTGTTATTTTGTTATATTACGGCTGTTATTTTACGACGTCTGAACGAAGCCTAAAACGTTACAACCTAGTCCCTGCATGACGCTCTCCTGACATGATGTCACATGACATCTGCTCTTCTTGTCCTCATTATAGTTTCCACCAATCAGTCCTGATATCCATGTAAATGTGAAGTTATTGATCTTGTGTTTTATTGCAGGTGAATACGAGGAAGCTTTAAAGGTAAGGAATTACTCTTCATGTTGATGAACAGACGATGCGCCGCTTACAAAACCAATAAAAAAAAATTTTAAAAAATTTGCCTTCAAGGTACCGTATATACTCGAGTATAAGCCGACCCGAGTATAAGCCGAGACCCCTAATTTCAACCCAAAATCCCAGGAAAAGTTATTGACTCGAGTATAAGCCTAGGGTGGGAAATACCTCATCCCCCCCTGTCATCATCCAGACCCGTCATTAACATCCTCATCATCCCCTTGTCATCATCCCACACATCCCCCCTTCATCATCCCCTTATCATCCCACACATCCCCCCTTCATCATCCCCTTGTCATCATCCCACACATCCCCCCTTCATCATCCCCTTGTCATCATCCCACACATCCCCTTATCATCCCACACATCCCCCCTTCATCATCCCCTTGTCATCATCCCACACATCCCCCCTTCATCATCCCCTTGTCATCATCCCACAC
Source organism: Hyla sarda (assembly GCF_029499605.1). Taxonomy (NCBI): domain Eukaryota; kingdom Metazoa; phylum Chordata; class Amphibia; order Anura; family Hylidae; genus Hyla; species Hyla sarda. The sequence goes on along the minus strand of NC_079200.1, from coordinate 10,276,501 downwards.
ATCCCCTTATCCCACACATCCCCCCTTCATCATCCCCTTGTCATCATCCCACACATCCCCTTATCCCACACATCCCCCCTTCATCATCCCCTTGTCATCATCCCACACATCCCCCCTTCATCATCCCCTTGTAATCATCCCACACACCCCCCCTTCATCATCCCCACCCCCCTTCATCATCCCCACACCCCCCCCCCTTCATCATCCTCTTATCATTCGCCCTCAGTGGTCTTCAACCTGCGGACCTCCAGAGGTTTCAAAACTACAACTCCCAGCAAGCCCGGGCAGCCATCGGCTGTCCGGGCTTGCTGGGAGTTGTAGTTTTGAAACCTCCGGAGGTCCGCAGGTTGAAGACCACTGCGGCCTTCAACCTGTGGACCTCCAGAGGTTTCAAAACTACAACTCCCAGCAAGCCCGGGCAGCCATCGGCTGTCCGGGCTTGCTGGGAGTTGTAGTTTTGAAACCTCCGGAGGTCCGCAGGTTGAAGACCACTGCGGCCTTCAACATCATCCAGCCCCCTCTCACCCCCTTTAGTTCTGAGTACTCACCTCCGCTCGGCGCTGGTCCGGTCCTGCAGGGCTGTCCGGTAAGGAGGTGGTCCGGTGAGGAGGTGGTCCGGGCTGCTATCTTCACCGGGGGCGCCTCTTCTCCGCGCTTCCGGCCCGGAATAGAGCCGTTGCCTAGACAACGACGCATCTGCGTCGTTGTTAAGGCAACGTGACTATTCTGAGGCCGGGCCCGAAGCGCTTAGAAGAGGCCTCCCCGGTGAAGATAGCAGCCCGGACCACCTCCTCACCGGACCACCTCCTTACCGGACAGCCCTGCAGGACCGGACCAGCGCCGAGCGGAGGTGAGTACTCAGAACTAAAGGGGGTGAGAGGGGGCTGGATGATGTTGAAGGCCGCAGTGGTCTTCAACCTGCGGACCTCCGGAGGTTTCAAAACTACAACTCCCAGCAAGCCCGGACAGCCGATGGCTGCCCGGGCTTGCTGGGAGTTGTAGTTTTGAAACCTCTGGAGGTCCGCAGGTTGAAGACCACTGCGGGTGGGGGAGTTCACTCGAGTATAAGCCGAGGGGGGTGTTTTCAGCACGAAAAATCGTGCTGAAAAACTCGGCCTATACTCGAGTATATACGGTATGTTCAGATAAGCGCAGAGGGCGGCGGGTGTTGTGACGTCATGGCCACGCCCTTTATGACATTATACCATGCCCCCTCAATGCAAGTCTATGGGAGGGGGCGTGGCGGTCACGAGGAGCGTGGGCTTGACGTCACGACCCCCGCCGACCGCTCCAAACGCTGGGGCAGTGGAGTATCCCTTTAAAGGGGTACTCCGGTGAAAACATTTTTCCGTTTAAATCAACTGGTGGCAGAAAGTTAAACATATTTGTAAATGACATCTATTAAAAAATCTTAATCCTTCCTGTACTTATTAGCTGCTGAATACTACAGAGGAAATTCTTTTCTTTTTGGAATGCTCTCTGATGACATCACGAGCACAGTTCTCTCTGCTGACGTTATTATAATAATAATAACGCTTTATTTATTGTTGTCCTTAGTGGGATTTGAACCCAAGTCCCTAGCACTGCAAGGCAGCAGTGCTAACCACTGAGCCACCATGCTGCCCTTAGCATACATCTGCTATGCACGGTTGCTAAAATGGCAATAATTATGAGCTGCTGAAGTTAAGTTGTTCTTTTCTGTCTGGCAACAGTGCTCTCTGCTGACCTCTCTGCTTGTCTCGGGAACTGCACAGAGTAGAAGAGGTTTGCTATGGAGATTTGCTTCTAAACTGGGCGGTTCCCGAGACACGCGTCATCAGAGAGCACTTAGACAGAAAATAACAACTCAACTTCAGCAGCTCATAAGTACTGAAAGGATTAAGATTTTTTAATAGAAGTAATTTACAAATCTGTTTAACTTTCTGGAGCCAGTTGATATATAAAAAAAAAAGTTTTTTTTTCCTGGAATACCCCTTTAAACATTAAATCGCGCACATCCTTAGTGTCCAGTGGCCCCACCGCACTCCCAACCCCCTCCCCGCGCAATGTAATGGCGGGGTGCCGATGGGTTGCTGTTGCAGCCCGAATCCTCACCTCGGCCTCTGCATTTTTCTTTTACTTGGTGATATTTGTAACCTGCCCGGGCACATCATATGACCCTTTAGGAAAAAATTTATCATCCTGTAAATATCTTTTCCTTAAAGGGGTACTGCAGGACAAAACTTTAATTTTTATATATATATATATATATATATATATATATATATGTGTGTGTGTGTGTGTAGGTATATACAGTATATATATATATATATATATATATATATATATATATATTTATATTTATATAATCAACTGGCTCCAGAAAGTTAAACAGATTCGTGAATTACTTCTTTAAAAAAAATCTTAATCCTTCTAATAATTATCAGCTGCTGAAGTTGAGTTGTTCTTTTCTGTCTGGCAACAGTGCTCTCTGCTGACACCTCTGTCTGTCTTTGGAACTGCACAGAGTAGAAGAAGCTTACTATGGGGATTTGCTTCTACTCTGGACAGTTCCCGAGACACGTGTCATCAGAGAGCACTTAGACAGAAAAGAACAACTCAACTTCAGCAGCACCTAAGTACTGAAAGGATTTAAGATTTTTTTATAGAAGTAATTTACAAATCTGTTTGGAGCCAGTTGAGATATATATATATTTTTTTTTTCCTGGATAACCCCTTTAAATATGAAAAAGTGATCGGTAAATATGACATTTTTTATTTCTCTGCTGCTAGATTGCCGTGAACCAGGGAGGAATCCTGCACATGAATGTCTATGAGAAGCACCAGCAGCCCGGCCAGACAGCCCGGAATCAGCAGCCTATAGGAGCGTCAGCGAGCGGGACCTTCATGGAAGACAAAATGCCAGTGACACACACATCCTTGGTTGCGAGATCGGCAGCGCCGGAAAGGCAAACAGAAGAGATCGCCACGGTGACCACGGTAATGATATCAGGAGTGTTTGATTAACTTTTGTCTAATTTAAACCTTCAGAAAGCGTTTTTTTTTTTCTTTTTTGTTTGTTTTGTTTTTTTAACCCTTTTTATCTTTGTATATAAAGTGACTAAAAATCAGCAATATTGGAGTTTTACATTAACACCATTGACCGTGTGGTTTCACTAACGTTATATTTTAATAGTTCTGACTAGAGATGAGCGAATTTACAGTAAATTCGATTCGTCACAAACTTCTCGGCTCGGCAGTTGATAACTTATCCTGCATAAATTAGTTCAGCTTTTCGGTGCTCCGGTGGGCTGGAAAAGGTGGATACAGTCCTAGGAGACTCTTTCTTAGGAATGTATCCACCTTTTCCAGCCCACGGGAGCACCTGAAAGCTGAACTAATTTATGCAGGATAAGCCATCAACTGCCGAGTCGAGAAGTTTGTGACGAATCGAATTTACTGTAAATGCGCTCATCTCTAGTTCTGACATTTACTCACTCGGCCATAGTTTATGTTTATTTTTAGCTTATTTTTATTACATTATTTTATGAAAAATAGGAAAAGGGGGTGATTCAAACCTTTTATTTGGGAAGGTGCTTTTTCAAATTTATTTATTTTATTACATTTTATTCCCTATTTTTTAGTCCCCATAGGAGACTATTACAGGTGATCTTTTGATTGCGTACACTGAGCATTGCTCTACTATGGGCATAGCATTGATCATTGTTATCGGTGCTCCATTTGTACAGACTGCTGAGTCTGCCTGCACACTTGGAACAACGATCAGGACTCGCAGCTGCCGTTCACTATCCACACCCCCTCCATTCATGTCTATTGGAGGAGGCATGACAGCCATCATAGACCTGAATGGAGGAGGCGTGGCATGGTGTCACAAGGGGGCGTGGCATGGCTGTCCTTTTGGATAGGGGATAAGATGTCTAGTGATGGAGTACCCCTTTTAAAGGGGAGTGGGGTGTTGTGTCAGCAAGACATTAGGCCAGACATATAGACAATTTTCTGCCCTATATAGTGACATTATTCAGTTTTAATTATTTTTTTTTTCTTGCTTCTTTTTATTCTTTTGTTCCAGTAAAATGTTTTCACATATTACTGGGTTTGCAGGAGCGATCTTGTGTCAATTTCAGCTCTTAACCCCTTAAGGACTCAGGGTTTTTCCGTTTTTGCACTTTCGTTTTTTCCTCCTTACCTTTTAAAAATCATAACCCTTTCAATTTTCCACCTAAAAATCCATATTATGGCTTATTTTTTGCGTCGACAATTCTACTTTGCAGTGACATTAGTCATTTTACCCAAAAATGCACGGCGAAACGGAAAAAAAAATCATTGTGCGACAAAATCGAAAAAAAAAACGCCATTTTGTAACTTTTGGGGGCTTTCGTTTCTACGCAGTGCATATTTCGGTAAAAATTACACCTTATCATTATTCTGTAGGTCCATACGGTTAAAATGATACCCTACTTATATAGGTTTGATTTTGTCGCACTTCTGGAAAAAATCATAACTACATGCAGGAAAATGTATACGTTTAAAAATGTCATCTTCTGACCCCTATAACTTTTTTATTTTTCCATGTATGGGGTGGTATGAGGACTCATTTTTTGCGCCGTGATCTGAAGTTTTTATCGGTATGATTTTTGTTTTGATCGGACTTTTTGATCACTTTTTATTCATTTTTTAATGATATAAAAAGTGACCAAAATACGCTTTTTTGGACTTTGGAATTTTTTTGCGCGTACGCCATTGACCGTACGGCTTAATTTATGATATATTTTTATAGTTCGGACATTTACGCACGCGGCGATACCACATATGTTTATTTTTTATTTTTTTTACACTGTTTTATTTTTTTTATGGGAAAAGGGGGGTGATTCAAACTTTTATTAGGGAAGGGGTTAAATGACCTTTATTAACACTTTTTTTTTACATTTTTTTTGCAGTGTTATAGGTCCCATAGGGACCTATAACACTGCACACACTGATCTCTAATGCTGATCACTGGCGTGCATTAACACGCCTGTGATCAGCATTATCGGCGCTTGACTGCTCCTGCCTGGATCTCAGGCACGGAGCAGTCATTCGTCGATCGGACACCGGGGAGGCAGGTAAGAGCCCTCCCGGTGTCCGATCAGCTGTTCGGGACGCCGCGATTTCACCGCGGCGGTCCCGAACAGCCCGACTGAGCAGCCGGGTCACTTTCACTTTCACTTTAGAAGCGGCGGTCAGCTTTGACCGCCGCTTCTAAAGGGTTAATACCGCACATCGCCGCGATCGGCGATGTGTGGTATTAGCCGCGGGTCCCGGCCGTTGATTAGCGCCGGGACCCACGCGATATGATGCGGGATCGCGGCGCGATCCCGCTTCATATCGCGGGAGCCGGCGCAGGACGTAAATATACGTCCTGCGTCGTTAAGGGGTTAAAGCAGTGGTCTCAAACTATGGCCCTCCAAATGTTACAAAACTTCAACTCCAAGCATGCAGCTGACAAGTACTGGAAGAATTAAGATTTTTACATTTTTAAATCTGTTTAACTTTCTGTCGCTTTAAATTTGGTGCTTAACCCCTTAAGGACACAGGACGTAAATGTACGTCCTGGTGAGGTGGTACTTAACGCACCAGGACGTACATTTACGTCCTGTGCATAACCGCGGGCATCGGAGCGATGCCCGTGTCATGCGCGGCTGATCCCGGCTGCTGATCGCAGCCAGGGACCCGCCGGCAATGGCCGACGCCCGCGATCTCGCGGGCGTCCGCCATTAACCCCTCAGGTGCCGGGATCAATACAGATCCCGGCATCTGCGGCAGTTCGTGATTTAAATGAACGATCGGATCGCCCGCAGCGCTGCTGCAGGGATCCGATCATTCAGAACGCCGGACGGAGGTCCCCTCTCCTTCCTCCGTGCGGCTCCCGGCGTCTCCTGCTCTGGTCTGTGATCGAGCAGACCAGAGCAGGAGATGACCGATAATACTGATCTGTTCTATGTCCTATACATAGAACAGATCAGTATTAGCAATCATGGTATTGCTATGAATAGTCCCCTATGGGGACTATTCAAGTGTAAAAAAAAAATGTAAAAAATTGTAAAAGTAAAAGTAAAAAAAAAGTGAAAAATCCCCTCCCCCAATAAAAAAGTAAAACGTCCATTTTTTCCTATTTTACCCTCAAAAAGCGTAAAAAACATTTTTATAGACATATTTGGTATCGCCGCGTGCGTAAATGTCCGAACTATTAAAATAAAATGTTAATGATCCCGTACGGTGAACGGCGTGAACGAAAAAAAAAAAAAGTCCAAAATTCCTACTTTTTTAATAAATTTTATAAAAAAAAATTATAAAAAATGTATTAAAAGTTTTTTATATGCAAATGTGGTATCAAAAAGTACAGATCATGGCGCAAAAAATGAGCCCCCATACCGCCACTTATACGGAAAAATAAAAAAGTTAGAGGTCATCAAAATAAAGGGATTATAAACGTACTAATTTGGTTAAAAAGTTTGTGATTTTTTTTAAGCGCAACAATAATATAAAAGTATATAATAATGGGTATCATTTTAATCGTATTGACCCTCAGAATAAAGAGCACATGTCAGTTTTACCATAAATTGTACGGCGTGAAAACAAAACCTTCCAAAATTAGCAAAATTGCGTTTTTCGTTTTAATTTCCCCACAAAAATAGTGTTTTTTGGTTGCGCCATACATTTTATGATATAAGGAGTGATGTCATTACAAAGGACAACTGGTCGCGCAAAAAACAAGCCCTCATACTAGTCTGTGTATATAAAAGTTAGGATTTTTAGAAGGCGAGGAGGAAAAAATGAAAACGTAAAAATTTAATTGTCTGAGTCCTTAAGGCCAAAATGGGCTGAGTCCTTAAGGGGTTAAATGCCTTAAAGGGATACTCCGCCCCTAGATATCTTATCCCATAGTCAAAGGAAAGGGGATAAGATGTCTGATCGCGGGGATTCGCTGCAGAGCAGCAGGGAGAACAGCACTCCTGTTAAAGGGGTACCCCACCCCAAGACATCTTATCCCCTATCCTTTGGATAGGACAGTGTTTCATTCAACCTTTTTTGGCTCGGGAACCCCTCGGGGAAAAAACATTTAACGGAAAAAAATAATAAATTTTAAAAAAAGGGGGGAGGGGGTTAAACAGCCTCAATGCACAACATGAGTTGCTTTATACAGCAACTCACAAGTGACATCTTCTAAAATCAGCGTCGTTCCCTTCTCTTCTCCATCTGGTCTGCGCCGTCATGATGATTTCTTCCGGCCACAATTCTTCACCGTTAAACCTGCAAAACAAAACTATTGGGCTCCGCACTTTACCAGCATCAGCCTCCAGATTCCCCTTTTAACATATTCTCTGAACCAAAAAAAAATATATATATATATATATCTAGGAAAGTGAAATTGAAATAGTAAAAGATAATTTAGCAGATTTGGTGGTTTTTCTTTTCTGCGCCATTTACCTTGTGGTCAGATAACATGTTAGTTTTATACTTTAGGCGCCTGATTACAGCGATACCAGATTTCTATAGTTTACGTCATGTTTTACTAATTCTGAACTTTTTCTAATTTTTTTTAATTGCCATTTTTTAACCCCTGTAGCTTTATTTTTTTTCTGCATACCAGGCTGTATGAGGGCTCATTTTTTGTGCCATAATCTGTTTTTTGTATCGGTACCATTTTGGTATTGATCTGACTTTTTAATCGCTTTTTAACTTTTTTTTTCTGGGATATTATAAAAAATGCAATTCTGTGGTTTGGTATTTTTTTACATTTACCGTACGAGATACATAATGTTATATTTTAATAGGTTGTACAATTACGCACGAAGCGATACCAAGTATGTTTATTTTTATTATGTTTACATGTTTTTATATAGGAAAAGGGGGTGATTTTGAACTTTTAACATGGAAGGGGTTAATGCAGCGGTCTTCAAACTGTGGCCCTCCAGATGTTGCAAAACTACAACTCCCAGCATGCCCGGACAGCCAACGGCTGTCCTGGCATGCTGGGAATTGTAGTTTTGTAACATCTGGAGGGGCACAGTTTAGAGACCACTGGGTTAATGTGTCTTTCAAACTTTTATTAAAACTTATTTTTTTTTTTTAATAAACACTTTATTACACTTATAGGAGGAATCATTAGATTCCTCAGACAGATGAATAGATTCTATTGAACTCTATTAATCTGTGTGCTCTGTGATCCATTGATAGAGCCTGGTCCAGCCAGGATCTATCAATGACAGAGCAGGACAGCAGGGAACAGAGGTAAGTCCTCCGGCTACCTCCATAGTGGATCTCCCCCCTGCGATCACACTGCGGGGGGCGATCCATCCCACTAGCCCAACAGGGAGCATTCACAGATCTCTTTAGACGCTGCTGTCAGCTTTGACAGCGGCGATCTAAAGGGTTAATAGCTAGCCACGGCGATCGCTGCATGTTGGCTATTAGCGGCGGCCCCCGACTACTGAGAACAGCCGGGGGCTGCAGAGTATGGAGCGGGCAGGAATCCTGAGCCTGCCCCATACTTCCCTGTGAGCGCCGCAAGCATCTCCCCGTGCAGACGCGCCTCCTCCCCTCAGCTCTCCGAAGCTACAGCTGGGGGGAGTGAAGGCAGAGGACGCAGGTCTGCACGGGGAGCAAGAAGCCACACCCCCTCATCTCCCCCCGCATGTCTGCAGAGCAAGAAGCCACGCCCCCTCATCTCCCCCCGCACGTCTGCAGAGCAAGAAGCCACACCCCCTCATCTCCCCCCGCACGTCTGCAGAGCAAGAAGCCACGCCCCCTCATCTCCCCCCGCACGTCTGCAGAGCAAGAAGCCACACCCCCTCATCTCCCCCCGCACGTCTGCAGAGCAAGAAGCCACGCCCCCTCATCTCCCCCCGCACGTCTGCAGAGCAGGGGAGAGAAGACAAATACTGTACACAGCTTCTCATCTCCCCTGCTCTGCTTCGGAGGACACAGGTTTTTACAGCCGGGGGCTGCAGAGTATGGAGCTGGCAGGAGTCGGCAGCCCGCTCCATACAGACTGCAGAGGTCCAGGCGACTTGTCAGGTCCGGCCCTGCTTGCCCGAAGCCGGGCTAAGGGCCGGACAAATTCACCTGCCCGGTGCCCGAAACTGCTTGTCCCGGGTGTCGGGCGATAGGAATTCCACATCCCTGCTTAATTAAGCTGAGCTGTTTTTCAATGTCCTTCTGCAGTGGGCCGGGAGGATGGTCCTGGGGTTGGGAGGATGGTCCTGGGGCCGGGAAGATTATTCACAGGCGCGCAGGCTGGGGCGGGAGATTTAAAAAAAAATATATACCTATAACACGCACTTTTTAGGCAAAAATTTTTAGCCTAAAGTCTGTGTGCGTGTTATACGCCGATACACCCCCAGGAAAGGCAGGGGGAGAGAGGCCGTCACTGCCCGCTTCTCTCCCCCTGCCTTTCCTGGGGTCTAGAGCGCTGCTGTCGGCCCTTCTCTCCCCCTGGCTATCGGCGCCGCTGCCTGTTCTGTCCCCCTGACTATCGGTGTCGGCGCCAATAGCCAAGGGGAGAGAAGCGGCGCCGACAGCCAGGGGGAGAGAAGGGGGAGCGGTATCCATTGCCGGCCCCGTTGCCTCCCCCCATCCCCGGTGGCATAATTACCTGAGTCGGGTCCGCGCTGCTGCAGGCCTCCGGCGTGCGTCCCCGGCGTCGTTGCTATGCGCTGAACGTGCCGGAGGCCTGCAGCAGCGCGGACCCGACTCAGGTAATTATGCCACCGGGGATGGGGGGAGGCAACGGGGCAGCGGCGCCGGCAATGGGTGCCGCTGCCCCTTCTCTCCCCCTGTCTGTCGGCGCCACTTCTCTCCCCCTGGCTATCGGCGCCGGCACCGATAGTCAGGGGGACAGAACGGGCAGCGGCGCCGATAGCCAGGGGGAGAGAAGGGCCGACAGCAGGGCTCTAGACCCCAGGAAAGGCAGGGGGAGAGAAGCGGGCAGCGACGGCCTCTCTCCCCCTGCCTTTCCTGGGGGTATATCGGGGTATGCACGCGCACACACGCACCCTCATTTTACCATGGATATTTGGGTAAAAAACTTTTTTTACCCAAATATCCTTGGTAAAATGAGGGTGCGTGTTATAGGCCGGTGCGTGGTATACCCCGATAAATACGGTATATAAAAAAATATATATAAAATAAACTGCCGGAGCATCGCGGTACCCCGGGCAGGGCCTGACTGTTGGGAATCACTGGGATAGGGGATAAGATGTCTTGGGGTGGAGCGCCGTTCTCCCTGCTGCTCTGCAGCCCTATCACTAGGGATCATAGTCATGTACGACTTGTAGCCGCCATAATACACGGTGAAGATCTATTTATCTAAACACAGAATAAAATGTGCATGAAATATAAAAAGTATATTCATTGATGGATTTACAAGAAATAAAAAATAAAAGAAGAAAAAAAAACTGCTCATCCAGCGTCTCCCCAATCCTTCAGCTCTCACTTGTGCTTCTGTATTCACTCTTTTTCTGCCGATCACTATTCTCTTCCCTGATGTTTCCTTTTCTTTTACTATTGGTAGGAAGAACTTTGCCAAAATGATGGAGGGGGGAGCATCCAAGCTGCCTGGTTCATCAATTACATCCAGACAGTGTGTATCTTACTTCAATACAAGTGTCCACAAGTCTTAATTTAGAACAGTTTCCACATATATATATATATATATATATATATATATGTGTGTGTGTGTATTTTATATGTTTAGCACCGTCCCTAGATGCCTATAGTTATTATAAGCTTCTATTATGATTCTGATCTTTGATATATATATAATGTGTGTGTGTATTTTATATGTTTAGCACCATCCATAGATGCCTATAGTTATTATAAGCTTCTATTATGATTCTGATCTTTGATATATATATATGTGTGTGTGTGTATTTTATATGTTTAGCACCGTCCCTAGATGCCTATAGTTATTATAAGCTTCTATTATGATTCTGATCTTTGAGATATATATATATATATATGTGTGTGTGTATTTTATATGTTTAGCACCGTCCCTAGATGCCTATAGTTATTATAAGCTTCTATTATGATTCTGATCTTTGAGAGATATATATATATATGTGTGTGTGTGTATTTTATATGTTTAGCACCGTCCCTTGATGCCTATAGATATTATAAGCTTCTATTATGATTCTGATCTTTGATATATATATATATATATATATAATGTGTGTGTGTGTATTTTATATGTTTAGCACCGTCCCTTGATGCCTATAGATATTATAAGCTTATATTATGATTCTGATCTTTGAGATATATATATATATAATGTGTGTGTGTATTTTATATGTTTAGCACCGTCCCTTGATGCCTATAGATATCATTAGCTTCTATTATGATTCTGATCATATGTGTATATATATATTATTTTTCATTATTATTAGCACCATTCATAGATGCCTATAGATATCATTAGCTTCTATTATGATTCTGATCATATGTATATATATATATATATATATATATATATATATATATATTATTTTTCATTATTATTAGCACCATTCATAGATGCCTATAGATATCTTTAGCTTCTATTATGATTCTGATCTTATATATATTATTTTTTATTATTATTATTATTAGCACCTTCCATAGATGCCTATATATTATTGGATTGTAAATGATACTGATCTTTACCATTCTTATAGTAGTTCCTAATGATTGGTCTGTCAGGTTTACTGATCTTTTTCATAGCAAGTCCTTTTAGATTTGTTAAATTTTTATGTAAAATCTTAGAGCCTATATATGCAAACAATTTGTAAGGTTTTAGGTTTGTTTGTTTTTAGATATAAATTTAAACGTAGGAGATAAAGGACCGGCCACTTTTTTGTAATAGTCATGAGGGGGCGGGGGTGTGACGTCACGAGCTGCCAGCTCCAGCGTTCAGAACAGTTTGTTCCAAACGCTGAGCAGCGGAGTACCCCTTTAATGTAGTTTAGACGTCTCTACTTTCAATCTCTCCCAAACATGTCTTGGTACAGGGTTTTCCCATAACTTACACCGTCTTTTGATCCAGTCTGTCTGCTTAAGATGGTCCACAAAAGTAAATCAAGGCTTTCCTATCATACAACCCATATAAGGATGAGGGCACCTGCCCCTGTTAACTATATGTGTACCTACTGCTGTATTCATTGCTGATGCTGTTTCTTGCATTTCTACTCACATGGCACATTGAAAACCCAGTGTATCAGTAACCCACCCCCACTCCCCCACATGCCATCTAGTACAGTGCCAGCATATTCAGGGCTTTTTCACCAGCACTATGGGGGAAATTTATCAAAACCTGTCCAGAGGAAAAGTTGCTGAGTTGCCCATAGCAACCAATCAGATCGCTTCTTTCAGTATTCAGAGGCCTTATCAAAAGTGAAAGCAGCGATCTGATTGGTTGCTATGGGCATACTCCACTGCCCCAGCGTCCAGAACATTTTGTAAGGAACACTGGGTGAGGGCTGCGGGGGTTGTGACGTCACGGCCACGCCCCTCGTGATGTCACGCAACGCCACCTCAGTGCAAGTCTATGGAAGGGGGCGTGGCGACTGCCACGCCCCCTTCCATAGACTTGCACTGAGGGGGCGTTGCGTGACATCACGAGGGGCGTGGGCGTGACATCAAGAAGCCCGCACCCAGTGTTCCTTACAAAACGTTCTGCACGCTGGGGCAGTGGAGTATGCCTTTAAAGTATACCTGTCATATCATAGTAGAAAAGAATGCTTCAATATGTCACTAGGTCCTGCAGATGCTTTACATGTCTTTTTTATGTGTCTAGTTTCTGTATGTGGCTCACAAATCCCTCTGTTCTGCTGCTCACTCATTCTGTCATCCACTGCTCAGGAAGGGGGTATCCAAGGCAGCACTGAGCCCGCCCTCACTCACCATGCATTCACTTCTGAGTCTGCTGTGCTGGGTCTCTTCATCCAGTCACTGCAGGCTACTCTGTAACCCCCTCCTCTCTGTTTTCATGCTGCAGTCTGATAGGACAGGAGTGAGCACAGAGGAGTGCTAGTCCCGCCCTCACTTCCTGGACTTTGTCCCTGCCTGTGCTTCAGCTGGGACAAAGATGATGCTGCAGCCGGACAGGAATATGTTCTGGATGTTATGGGGACCCCTAGTGGTCTTTTTTTTTTATAAGCCGTGATTTCTATAATAAAGTTTATTAGAAAGGTTAATGTTTTGCCAAGATAAACAACATATAAAGCTTTTGAATCTGATGGTGCTTATTTAAAGGGGTTGTGTGCTGCCCTGCCTTTCCGAGCTCCGCTGGCAGTGTCCGGAAGTTCATTACTCCGAACGCTATGTGCGGGCTTCCTCTGTCACGCCCCCTTCCCATAGACTTTGGTTGAGGGGCCGGGCGTGACGTCACGAGGGGGCGGCCGCGAACACGGAAGCCCGCACACAGCGTTCGGAGTAATGAACTTCCGGATGCTGCGAGCGGAGCTCAGAAAGGCAGGGCAGCGCACAACCCCTTTAATGTTCAGGGTAAATGCTCGTTCTGTGTTCATATCAGAATATTGAACTATAGACCTTACTTATCTTTAGCAAATATTTTTTTCTCCAATTTGTCTGTAAGAAAAATAAATTAGTTCTATGGGAATTTTGGGTTGGTGATCCAGTAACAAAAAATTAGGTTGTCAAACCTGTCCGATCTTCACTTATTATTGGAGACTTGAGTTGCTGGTTTATTATTCTGATTCATTTTTTCCATTGCAGAAACGCAATCCCACCGCAGACGTTATGTGTCCTCCGGCCCCCCCGGACTGGTTCACCAGCTACATGGACAGAGTGAGTGTTTCCTAGTTGTTTTTTTTGTTGTTTTCTTTTTAGATATTTTAGAACATGAAACCATTTTTTAACCTGTACGACCTTGCATCCTGTTACTTAAGGACCAAGGACATACATGTACATCCCTGGTGTTTCCGTTCATCGCCGGTAACCGGGCGGTGAAATCATTCAGCAGGTATCCCGTGCAAACCCCTGAGACCCCTTCCCCCACCCCATGTCAGTGTCAATTCAGACCGGTGATTTGCGGAGAATGCGGATCAGTCGGGTCTCCGGTGATCCGGAAAAAAAGGGTGATAGGTGCTGTACAATCTATCATCCTTTTACCAGCAGAGGCGAGTACAGGGTACATTAATATGGGCGGGTTTTTACAGAGAGTTTCCCGTTGCAAGTTTGAGATGCGGCAAATTTTCCGCTGCAGCTCAAACTCCCAGCGGGAAACTCGCAGTGAACCCTGTGTGAATGTACCCTAAAAACACTACACAAAATTGAAAGTAAAACACTACATATACACACCCTTACACAAAAAGCCATTTCCTGTGCTGCAAAAATAACTAACTTTTTTTTATTGATTTTTATTTGTAAGGTGGATTTTGTAAATTTTTTTTTTTTTTTACAGCGTTCACCGAGTGTGATAAATTATATAATTTTGTACTTTAGACATATATGGTATTGCCAAGTCCATGATGACTCCATGATTTTTTTTTTTTTTTTTTAGTGTTCTATACCAAATTGTACCTTATATGGAAAATGTATGCATTTTTTGGTGTCACCAGAGGCTGGTGATAAAGTGTGTCGCCCAGTCCCGATACATGCAGTGGCCATTATTTGACAGCGGCATGTAGTGGGTTAAACTGCCAGGATGTAACAGGTTAAACTGCCACTACTGGCAGTCAGTGTGGGGCCCTGTTTGTCATACTGACAGTCGAGACCTGCGCAGGCCCAAAGCTGCTTAGTGACAGTGGTAAAAACAGGTATGGGCAATCACTAAGGGGTTAAAGTGACCAGAAAAAAAAAAGTTTGGTGGGCATTGCCATTTAGGCCCCAATTTTGGCGTATGCTTATTTGCACTACCACTAAGCCTACAGGATAACAAGATACTTTCCTGCACAGTTGTATGTCAATTATATTGCTTTAAAGCAGCGGTCTCAAAACTGTGGCCCTCCAGATGTTGCTAAATTCAACTCCCAGCATGTCCGGACAGCCAACGGCTGTCCAGGCATGTTGGGAGTTGAAGTTTTGCAACATCTGGAGGGCCACAGTTTAAGACCACTGTATAAAGGGATGACATAATAGGAAAGCCTTGATTTACCTTTTCTGGGACAGTGTGAATCCTTTGGCGAATGCAGACAGGCTTTTGACTGTCGTGGCATGCTGGGAGTTGAAGTTTTGCAACATCTGGAGGGCCACAGTTTGAGACCACTGCTTTCAAGCTTGCGCAATGTATTACTGTACTTGTGTATTTCATCTTTTTACATTTCTTGTCTACTTAGTTCAAGGAGCAAATTGTGCATGAAACGGTGGAGAAGGTGACACAGATCATGAGGGATCGGCTTTCCCAGAGCCAGGACTGGATGTCAGACAGCAGTTCCTCCTCCGCACCTACCCAAGAACCAGAGCGCGAACAGTCTATGGGCTCCTTATACGACTGGCTCTTGGCCTGCAACAACTGCAAGAAGAGGATCTTGGGCATACGGTATCAGTGCAGGTGGGTTTGTCTTTACACTGGAAACATACGGTATCAGTTCAAGTGGGTTTGTCTTTACACTGGAAATATACGGTATCAGTGCAGGTGGGTTTGTCTTTACACTGGAAACATACGGTATCAGTTCAGGTGGGTTTGTCTTTACACTGGAAATATACGGTATCAGTGCAGGTGGGTTTGTCTTTACTCTGGAAACATACGGTATCAGTTCAGGTGGGTTTGTCTTTTTACACTGGAAACATACGGTATCAGTGCAGGTGGGTTTGTCTTTACACTGGAAACATACGGTATCAGTTCAGGTGGGTTTGTCTTTACACTGGAAATATACAGTATCAGTGCAGGTGGGTTCATTTTTACATTGGGAACATACAATATCAGTGCAGGTGAGGGAGTGTTGACCGAGATACAATGGTCCCTCTACACCATACATAGAGGTGTGGTCGTCTGCCGCAGCTACTTTTCCGGTACTCCACTGTGAGTGAGTTAACCGATATACAATGGACCCTCTACACCATCCATAGAGGTGTGGACGTCTGCCGCAGCTACTTTTCCGGTACTCCACTGCTAGTAAGAGTTAACCAATCTATAATGGACGCTCTACACCATCCATAGAGGTTGCGACATCTGCCACAGCTGCTATTCCGGTACTCCACTGTGAGTGAGAGTTGACCGATGTATGATGGATCCTCTACACCATCCATGGAGGTTAGGACGTCCACCGCAGCTCCTGTTCCAGTTCTCCATTGTGAGTGAGAGTTCTCTGATGTACAATGGACCTTCTCTACCATCCATAGAAGTTGCGTCATCTGCCGCATCTGTGTTTGCGGTCTGGTACCCGGCTATATTTCAGAGTTGACCGGTTTGATTTGATGTCTGCCGCATCCACAGCTGCAGTCCTGATGCACCACGGCATGTGGGTGTCACAGGGAGGGTGTTCCCTTGTTCACAGGTCTTCCCAACGTCCATGGGAGCGCACTTTCTGCCGCCTCTGCGGCTGTATTCCAGTCCCCCACTACCAGTGGGAGACTACCAAACATTTGTGTCCCTGCAGGTGCAATGGACCTTTTACTACAACGGCATTTGTTAACATGGGTGGTGTTCCATTGGTTTATGGGGGTATCGCTTACTAGTATGAGGGGCCCATTGGGTACCCTTGCATATTTCTAGGGCGCTTGCTGGTTATGGCATCCACCTTTCTCCCCTCCAGAGGTGGAGATCCTCTGGTGACAGTGGTCTCGGGTTACCCTCTATAGCATACCCAGCTCACTTCACCTCTATACGAGGGGTCGGTGGCGGGAAGCCTGCTTGGCCAGTACAGCCGTTTCGTTCACTTCTGGTTTATTAGTAGTCTGGTGTACTGTTGCCTCTAATGGTATACCTATCATTGTTCATGCTGCCTTGGATAGGACCCCCCCGGATTTGGGTTGGATTCCACTATTCCATTCTAGGTGACTTCTATACTCCCTCGTGTGGCTGGTTCAGCCATCTCGCTTACCCCTTTAGCTGCCGGCTTTGGGGTAGCTCTGTGGGGTGTTTTCAGCCCTTACGCTTCCCCTTCTTTAAAGGTGGTCGAGCTGCCCTTTTACGTTTCCTGCTTTTGCAGCGGTTGTCCTTTTTTCTGTATCGGTGGGTTTCTTTCTCTGTTACTACTCTTGTTTCAACTCTTCATTCTCCTCTTTTTTTGGTGGAGTTCTGCTGGATTTGGCCTAGTTGCAGCTGTTGCTGTCTGGTGGTTGCCGTCCTGGATTTTTCATTGACCTGCGGGGGCTGTTCCTGTTTTCTCCAACTGTTCCTCTCGGGTGGGTAGGGTCTGTACCCTGTATTCTCTAGTAATGCCCTCTTTCCCTACCAGGGGAGGTCTTATTTGGGAGCAGTCCTGGCGGTCCTTGGCCTTTGTTACGCCGAGCGCTCCGGGTCCCCGCTCCTCCCCGGAGCGCTCGCAGCGTTCTCTCATTTGCAGCGCCCCGGTCAGACCTGCTGACCTGGTGCGCTGCGATATTACTCCCAGCCGGGATGCGATTCGCGATGCGGGACGCGCCCGCTCGCGATGCGCATCTCGGCTCCCGTACCTGACCCGTTCCCCGTCTGTGTTGTCCCGGCGCGCGCGGCCCCGCTCCTTAGGGCGCGCGCGCGCCGGGTCTCTGCCATTTAAAGGGCCGCTGCGCCACTGATTGGCGCAGCAGGCCTAATCAGTATTCTCACCTGTGCACTCCCTATTTATACCTCACTTCCCCTGCACTCCCTCGCCGGATCTTGTTGCCATTGTGCCAGTGAAAGCGTTCCCTTGTGTGTTCCTAGCCTGTGTTCCAGACCTCCTGCCGTTGCCCCTGACTACGATCCTTGCTGCCTGCCCTGACCTTCTGCTACGTCCGACTTTGCTCTTGTCTACTATCTTGTACCGCGCCTATCTTCAGCAGTCAGAGAGGTTGAGCCGTTGCTGGTGGATACGACCTGGTTGCTACCGCCGCTGCAAGACCATCCCGCTTTGCGGCGGGCTCTGGTGAATACCAGTAGCAACTTAGAACCGGTCCACCAGCACGGTCCACGCCAATCCCTCTCTGGCACAGAGGATCCACCTCCTGCCAGCCGAATCGTGACAGTAGATCCGGCCATGGATCCCGCTGAAGTCCCACTGCCAGTTGTCGCCGACCTCACCACGGTGGTCGCCCAGCAGTCGCAACAGATAGCGCAACAAGGTCACCAGCTGTCTCAACTGACCGTGATGCTACAGCAGCTATTACCACAGCTCCAGCAACAATCTCCTCCGCCAGCTCCTGCACCTCCTCCGCAGCGAGTGGCCGCTTCCGGCTTACGATTATCCTTGCCGGATAAATTTGATGGGGACTCTAAGTTTTGCCGTGGCTTTCTTTCGCAATGTTCCCTGCACTTGGAGATGATGTCGGACCAGTTTCCAACTGAAAGGTCTAAGGTGGCTTTCGTAGTCAGCCTTCTGTCTGGGAAAGCCCTGTCATGGGCCACACCGCTCTGGGACCGCAATGACCCTGTCACTGCCTCTGTACACTCCTTCTTCACGGAGATCCGAAGTGTCTTTGAGGAACCTGCCCGAGCCACTTCTGTTGAGACTGCCCTGCTGAACCTGGTCCAGGGTAATTCTTCTGTTGGCGAGTACGCCATCCAATTCCGTACTCTTGCCTCCGAATTATCCTGGAATAATGAGGCCCTCTGCGCGACCTTTAAAAAAGGCCTATCCAGCAACATTAAAGATGTGCTGGCCGCACGAGAAATTCCTGCTAACCTGCATGAACTTATTCATCTTGCCACCCGCATTGACATGCGTTTTTCCGAAAGGCGTCAGGAGCTCCGCCAGGATATGGACTTTGTTCGCACGAGGCGGTTTCTCTCCCCGGCTCCTCTCTCCTCTGGTCCTCTGCAATCCGTTCCTGTGCCTCCCGCCGTGGAGGCTATGCAAGTTGACCGGTCTCGCTTGACACCTCAAGAGAGGACACGACGCCGCATGGAGAACCTATGCCTGTACTGTGCCGGTACCGAACACTTCTTGAAAGATTGTCCTATCCGTCCTCCCCGCCTGGAAAGACGTATGCTGACTCCGCACAAAGATGAGACAGTTCTTGATGTCTACTCTGCTTCTTCACGCCTTACTGTGCCTGTGCGGATATCTTCCTCTACCTTCTCCTTCTCTGCTACGGCCTTCTTGGATTCCGGATCTGCAGGAAATTTTATTTTGGCCTCTCTCATCAACAGGTTCAACATCCCGGTGACCAGTCTCGCCAGACCCCTCTACATCAATTCTGTTAACAATGAAAGATTAGACTGTACCGTGCGTTACCGCACGGAACCTCTCCTAATGTGCATCGGACCTCATCATGAAAAAATTGAATTTTTGGTCCTCTCCAACTGCACTTCTGAAATTCTTCTTGGATTACCGTGGCTTCAACGCCATTCCCCAACCCTTGATTGGTCCACAGGAGAAATCAAGAACTGGGGTACTTCTTGTCACAAGGACTGTCTTAAATCGGTTCCCAGTACTCCTTGCCGTGACCCTGTGGTTCCCCCTGTATCCGGTCTTCCTAAGGCTTATATGGACTATTCTGACGTTTTTTGCAAAAAGCAAGCTGAGACTTTGCCTCCTCACAGGCCTTATGACTGTCCTATTGACCTCCTCCCGGGTACTACCCCACCCCGGGGCAGAATCTATCCTCTGTCTGTTCCAGAGACTCTTGCCATGTCGGAGTACATCCAGGAGAATTTAAAAAAGGGGTTTATCCGCAAGTCCTCCTCTCCTGCCGGAGCTGGATTTTTTTTTGTGTCCAAAAAAGATGGCTCCCTACGTCCTTGTATTGATTACCGCGGACTTAATAAAATCACGGTAAAAAACCGCTACCCCTTACCTCTTATCTCGGAACTCTTTGATCGCTTACAAGGTGCCCACATCTTTACCAAACTGGACTTAAGAGGTGCTTATAATCTCATCCGCATCAGGGAGGGGGACGAATGGAAGACCGCATTTAACACCAGAGATGGACACTTTGAGTATCTGGTCATGCCCTTTGGCCTGTGCAACGCCCCTGCCGTCTTCCAAGACTTTGTTAATGAAATTTTTCGTGATCTCCTATATTCCTGTGTTGTGGTTTATCTGGACGATATTCTGATTTTTTCTGCCAACTTAGAAGAACACCGCCAGCATGTCCGCATGGTTCTTCAGAGACTTCGAGACAATCAACTTTATGCCAAAATGGAGAAATGTCTCTTTGAATGTCAATCTCTTCCTTTCCTAGGATACTTGGTCTCTGGCCAGGGACTACAAATGGACCCAGATAAACTCTCTGCCGTCTTAGATTGGCCACGCCCCTCCGGACTCCGTGCTATCCAACGTTTTTTGGGGTTCGCCAATTATTACAGACAGTTTATTCCACACTTTTCCACTATTGTGGCTCCTATCGTGGCTTTAACCAAGAAAAATGCCAATCCCAAGTCCTGGTCCCCCCAAGCGGAAGACGCATTTAAACATCTCAAGTCTGCCTTTTCTTCCGCTCCCGTGCTCTCCAGACCTGACCCATCTAAACCCTTCCTATTGGAGGTAGATGCCTCCTCAGTGGGAGCTGGAGCTGTCCTTCTACAAAAAAATTCTTCCGGGCATGCTGTGACTTGTGGTTTTTTTTTACTAGGACCTTCTCCCCGGCGGAGAGAAACTATTCCATCGGGGATCGAGAACTACTGGCCATTAAATTGGCGCTTGAGGAATGGAGGCACCTGCTGGAGGGATCAAAATTTCCAGTTATCATATACACTGATCACAAGAATCTCTCCTACCTCCAGTCTGCCCAACGACTGAACCCTCGCCAGGCTAGGTGGTCGTTGTTCTTTGCCCGTTTTAACTTTGAAATCCATTTTCGCCCTGCTGACAAGAACATTAGGGCCGATGCCCTCTCTCGTTCTTCTGAGGCCTCTGAAGTAGAGGTCTCTCCGCAACACATCATTCCTCCGGACTGTCTGATCTCCACTTCTCCAGCTTCCATCAGGCAA
The DNA here is from genome assembly GCF_029499605.1 of Hyla sarda. Classification (NCBI taxonomy): domain Eukaryota; kingdom Metazoa; phylum Chordata; class Amphibia; order Anura; family Hylidae; genus Hyla; species Hyla sarda. The sequence goes on along the minus strand of NC_079200.1, from coordinate 10,255,473 downwards.
ACTCCTCCAGGGAAGACCTTCGTTTCTCCACGCCAGCGTCTCGGGATTCTCAAATGGGGACACTCCTCCCACCTCGCAGGCCATGTGGGCATAAAAAAATCCTTGCAACTCATCTCTCGATTTTATTGGTGGCCGACTCTGGAGACTGATGTTATTGATTTAGTGCGGGCCTGTACTGTCTGTGCCCGGGATAAGACTCCTCGCCAGAAGCCTGCTGGTCTCATTCATCCTCTGCCTGTTCCTGAACAGCCTTGGTCACAGATTGGTATGGACTTTATTACGGACTTGCCCTCATCCCGTGGCAACACAGTTGTTTGGGTGGTCGTTGATCGATTTTCCAAGATGGCACATTTTATTCCTCTTCCTGGTCTTCCTTCAGCGCCTCAGTTGGCAAAGCAATTTTTTGTACACATTTTTCGCCTTCACGGTTTGCCCACGCATATCGTCTCAGATAGAGGCGTCCAATTCGTGTCTAAATTCTGGAGGGCCCTCTGTAAACAGCTCAAGATCAAATTAAACTTCTCTTCTTCTTATCATCCCCAATCCAATGGGCAAGTAGAAAGAGTTAATCAGGTCCTGGGTGACTATTTACGGCATTTTGTTTCCTCCCGCCAGGATGACTGGGCAGATCTTCTACCATGGGCCGAATTCTCATACAACTTCAGAGTCTCCGAATCTTCTGCTAAATCCCCATTTTTCGTGGTGTACGGCCGTCACCCTCTTCCTCCCCTCCCTACTCCCTTGCCCTCTGGTTTGCCCGCTGTGGATGAAGTGACTCGTGATCTTTCCATATGGAAAGAGACCCAAAATTCTCTTTTACAGGCTTCATCCCGGATGAAAAGATTTGCTGATAAAAAAAGAACTCCCCCCATTTTTGCTCCCGGAGACAAGGTATGGCTCTCCACTAAATATGTCCGCTTTCGTGTCCCCAGTTACAAACTGGGACCACGCTATCTTGGTCCTTTCAAAATCAAGTGCCAGATCAACCCTGTCTCTTACAAACTCCTTCTTCCTCCTTCTCTCCGTATTCCCAATGCCTTCCATGTCTCTCTCCTTAAACCACTCATCCTTAACCGCTTCTCTCCCAAAGTTGTTTCTCCCACTCCAGTTTCCGGATCTTCTGACGTCTTTTCTGTGAAGGAGATTCTAGCATCCAAGACTGTCAGAGGTAAAAGATTCTTCTTGGTCGACTGGGAGAATTGCGGCCCTGAGGAGAGATCCTGGGAACCTGAGGACAACATCCTGGACAAAAGTCTTATCCTCAGGTTCTCAGGCTCCAAAAAGAGGGGGAGACCCAAGGGGGGGGGTACTGTTACGCCGAGCGCTCCGGGTCCCCGCTCCTCCCCGGAGCGCTCGCAGCGTTCTCTCATTCGCAGCGCCCCGGTCAGACCTGCTGACCGGGTGCGCTGCGATATTACTCCCAGCCGGGATGCGATTCGCGATGCGGGACGCGCCCGCTCGCGATGCGCATCTCGGCTCCCGTACCTGACCCGTTCCCCGTCTGTGTTGTCCCGGCGCGCGCGGCCCCGCTCCTTAGGGCGCGCGCGCGCCGGGTCTCTGCCATTTAAAGGGCCGCTGCGCCACTGATTGGCGCAGCAGGCCTAATCAGTATTCTCACCTGTGCACTCCCTATTTATACCTCACTTCCCCTGCACTCCCTCGCCGGATCTTGTTGCCATTGTGCCAGTGAAAGCGTTCCCTTGTGTGTTCCTAGCCTGTGTTCCAGACCTCCTGCCGTTGCCCCTGACTACGATCCTTGCTGCCTGCCCTGACCTTCTGCTACGTCCGACTTTGCTCTTGTCTACTCCCTTGTGCCGCGCCTATCTTCAGCAGTCAGAGAGGTTGAGCCGTTGCTGGTGGATACGACCTGGTTGCTACCACCGCTGCAAGACCATCCCGCTTTGCGGCGGGCTCTGGTGAATACCAGTAGCAACTTAGAACCGGTCCACCAGCACGGTCCACGCCAATCCCTCTCTGGCACAGAGGATCCACCTCCTGCCAGCCGAATCGTGACAGCCTTCCTCTTATTCTCCAGTGATCTTTCTGCTTGGGGTGTCTCTTGGCCTTCCTCTTTATGGCCCTTCTGTTCGGGCTGTCATGGGCTTCCCAAGGTTACGCGACAGTCTTGGCTGTGGCAGATCACTCCTTCCTTTTTGGGAGTGTGTCAATGGTACCGGGCTTGCCTGACAGTTTGAGTGGGCTCACTCCAATGCCCTGGACTGGTCTTCTTCTCTTCCCTCACCTTGTTGCTTCGTCTGGTTGACATCTCGCTGGGTCCCCTCTGTCTTCCTCTTGGGACTGGTCATTCTGAGCTGTTGCTCTCTTGGTCTGCCATTCCGTTCTAGCCACCCAGTCTCTTGGGTCTGCACAGGCAGAGCAGCATGGTGACCTCAGGGTTAGCGGTGCGTTTTTTCTCTTGCTCGCTATTTTCCCCCAAGGGATGTCACTTTTTTTCAGGTTGTTCTGGTTGCCCAGTCTGGCTGATACACGAGCCTTTGTCGCAGGCCCTTTCCCGCTCTCTTGGCTATGCAGCATACTCTTTGGGATCTCTCTTCCTCCCAGTTTTTGGTAGGATGGCCTTGGATCTGTGGATTGAGTCTGGACCTCTCAGTTACCGGGTGGTCAGCAGGTGCACCTTGCCATAGCCTTCTTCCTCATAGCCTCTGTCCTACGGTTGCAGCTGGCCTCCTGACAGGGCTCTCCCTTCAAGTGTCTCTGGCACGTTCTTTTTCCCATTTTGCCCAGGCCTATGTGGTCCTGTGTCTTCTGTCCTTCTTCGAAGTTGTTCTCTGCGGCCAGGCGTGTTCGGCCAAGCAGGCCTTCTGGGTGACCGTTTTATAGCCGTTTTTTGGTTGGCTGTCGGATCCCAATCTCTGCACAATTTCTGCCTTTGGGATCCTAGCTCACCCTTTATGTTTCATGAGTGTTTCTGGGTTGTTGGTTTCCGGATTCCGGTTTCCTCTGGGCCTCGTCCGCTTTCTTCTACGAAGGGATATGTCTCCGTCTCTGGACTGTCCTTTTCTTCTCTGGCAGTTGTTTTTCCCACCCCAGGGAAGGCTTTGGTACGTCCCATGGTCTCCTTTGTACCCCAATGAAGCACCCACCCATTTACGTTTCCTGGTCAGGTTGTTTGTTCCGGTTATTTTCTGGTGTCCTTCGGACGTTTCTCGTTTTTTTTGGCTTCTCCTACTGCTTTGTGACACAACTGATTAGCTCAGTGCCTGTGAGCGGGTATATGCTGCCGGGAGGAGCCGACTTCTTTTTTTGCCTAGTGTCAGCCTCCTAGTGGCAGCAGAATATACCCATAGTCTCCTGTGTTCCCCAATGAAGGCTATGAGAAAAGAGATTTTACGGGGAGTGCTAAAAAATCTCCTTATTTTAATATCTCCGACGCGACGATACAAACAAATATGTTTTGTTTTATTTTTATTTTTTATTGGGAAAATGGGGTAATTTTAATTTATTTGGGGGAGGGGCTTATTCACATTTTTTTTTGTTTTTTTTATTTTATTATTTATTTTTTATTTAATTTTTTTACGTTCGCACAAGGAACTAATTAAGCAATCTATTGATTACGATTACTGTTCCGTGCTATGCATAGGCATAGTACTGATCAGTGATATCGGCGATCCACTTGTATAGTCTGCCAGAAGGAAGACTATACAAGCGGATCTCTGCAGCTGCTGTGAAGCTGGTAAGCAGAGCTTCAGCCTCCATATTGAATGCTCTGGGGGTGGTCTGATGAGTGTCTGTAAACCCTGCTAATGCTTTAGATGGTGTGAACAGGGTTATTGGTGGGCATCAGCATGATTGCTATTAGCAGCCGGGGACCTGCCGCTAATAGTGGGTATCAGGTGAAGCTCCTTCAGCCCACATCATAGTCCCGCCAAGTACCAGGCAGCCATGGTGTATAGGTAGGCTCTGCATCCTCTAGGGGTTAGGTGCATGTAAAAATCTGTTATCTTAAAGGAAATATACAGCTACAGACAACTTATCCCCTATCCTCAGGATAGGGAAGAAGTGTCTGATCAGGGGGGGTCCGACCGCTGGGTGGGACCACCCACAATCTCACGTACAGGGACCCGACACTGCCGTGGCTCTGCATGGCTAATGCTTGTGTCGTCTTCCTCACTAAGAGGCCGACGGACACTCCCCCCACCATTCTGTTCTATGGTCTGTGCACGAACGCTGCGTCCCCACGTCTCCCATAGAGATACGGAGGGGGCGTGTCGGCCCCGGCGTAATGCTGCGTTCGACACACCTTCTGAATGGGGAGAGCTGCGGCAGAGCCGGGGCACCAGACAGGATTTCGCGTGGGGGGGTTCCCATTGTTCGGACCCTTCGTGATCAGACACTTATCCCCTTAGTTGTATTAGGCTGCAGTACTCCTTTTAAAAATGACCAATATTGAAGAAGAGAAAAACGGAGCAGACACCTGTAGGTCCTGCTGTGTCGGTTTATTCAATGTTCATGTGTTGAACAGAGACATCCCTGCACCCTGTGATCCGAGCAGAGCTGGAGTAGCAGGAGCTTGCAAGCTCCTGCTACTCCAGCTCTGCTCGGATCACGGGGTGAAGGGCTGTCTCTGTTCAACACATGAACATTGAATAAACCGACACAGCAGGACCTACAGGTGTCTGCTCCGTTTTTCTCTTCTTAAAGGGGTACTCCGGTGGAAATTATTATTTTTTTTTTTTTATCAACTGGTGTCAGAAAGTTGAACAGATTTGTAAATTACTTCTGTTAAAAAATCTTAATCCTTCCAGTACTTATTAGCTTCTGAATACTACAGAGGAAATTTTCTTTTTAGAACACAGAGCTCTCTACTGACATCACGAGCACAGTGCTCTCTGCTGACATCTCTGTCCATTTTAAGAACTGTCCAGAGTAGGAGAAAATCCCCATAGCAAACATATGCTGCTCTGGACAGTTCCTAAAATGGACAGAGATGTCAGCAGAGAGCACTGTGGTCATGATGTCAGCAGAGAGCTCTGTGTTCGAAAAAGAAAAGAATTTCCTCTGTAGTATTCAGCAGCTAATAAGTACTGGAAGGATTAAGATTTTTTAGTAGAAGTAATTTACAAATCTGTTTAACTTTCTGGCACCAGTTGAGTTAAAAAAAAAAAAAAAAGTTTTTCACCGGAGTACCCCTTTTAAATATTGGTCATTGTTCACACACACTTGTATTTTCGTGTAGCACCACAATATTGGACTGCCATTTGACACCCACCCCAGCTTTGCATATAACCACACCACTCCTGAGAGCTACACCCGCAGGCAGTGCCCAATCACTTCTTCTTTTGGACTGGTTTTGCATATTACTCCTTTAAAAATGTATCCTGCTTTTCATTGCTGTCTTATAGCACCTGCCCATCAGTTAGCATCTGTGAACAGTGTGAGGCCGAAGGCAGCGACCATGACCCCAACCATCTATTTCTTAAGATGAGACGACCAGTCGAGCCACATACAGAGGAACGATTTCCTTCACCTCATGTCTCTGTTGAACAAGTCCGGTAAGATTTAAAGGGTTTCTCCACCATAAGGTGATTTTAGTACGTACCTGGCAGACAGTAATGGACATGCTTAGGAAGGATCTGCGCTCGTCTTAGGGCTAAATGGCTATGTTGTGAGATTACCTTAACACTGGGGCTAGCTTTTTGTGAACTGGTATTTCCTGTTTGAGTTTTTCTTTTTTGACTACAAATCCCATAATTCCATTTTCCTCCCTCCCACACATCAGCCACCCCACCCATTGAAACATAAATGAGCTGCATCCTTTCAAAAGACCAGTGGTTTTCAATCAGGCTGCCTACAGCTGTTGCATTAGTTGCAGATTGATCTCTCTCCCACCACGAGATCGCTCCACCCATTGAAGCAGACAGGCTTCCTGTCGTCAGCTGACTAGTGATGTCAGGTCTTGGCTGCATTGCAACCTGGGAAAAATCTGAGACAACAGTCATTTTGTATGCTGTTAAAAATAAATATTGTTGTGAAAATCACAGAAGAATTGTGAGAAAACTGTCACATAAAAAAAAAATCCTGGAATACCCCTTTAAAGGGTGCCTCTCCTCAAATAAACTTTTGATATATTTTAGATTAATAAATGTTGAATAACTTTCCAATAGCATGTTAATGAAAAATATGCTTCTTTCTATTGTATTTTTCCCGATCAGTCCTGTCAGCAAGTATTTCTGACTCATGCTGGAGTCCTAAACACTCAGAGCTGCCAGCCTGCTTTGTTCACAGCCAAGCAGGCTGTGAACAAAGCAGGCTGGCAGCTCTGAGTGTTCTCCTTTGTGAACAAAGCAGACTTGCAGCTTGTAGTGTTTAGGACTCCAGCATGAGTCTGAAATGCTTGCTGCCAGGACTGGTAGGGAGACCCCTAGTGGTCATTTCTTCAAAGTGGAAAATTTAATAGAAAGAAGCATATTTTTTTAATAACATGCAATTGTAAAGTTATTCTGCATACATTAATCTATAATATATCAAAAGTTTTTTTGATGAGAGGTACCCTTAAACACTTTTCCACAGGGCTCTCTGCTGCCACCTATGTCCATGTCAGGAACTGTCAAGAGGAGGAGAGGTTTGCTATGCGGATTTGCTCCTACTCTGGACAGTTCCTGACATGGACAGAGGTGTGAGCAAAGAGCACTGTGGTCAGACAGAAAAGAACTACACAACTTCCTGTGGAGCATACAGCAGCTAATAAGTACTGAAAGTATTCTATTATATAAAGGAAAAATGGGGAGAAAAGACGGGGCGCTCCCTTGTGTAGTATTTAAAAACAAATAGATGGACACTGCAAATACCCACCACCAACACCCAAGGTGTCACACTGACCTTTTGTAGGTGTACAATGAGGCAAGTACAACTAGTGCCGTGTGGTCTAGGTCTGTACAGGAGTGGTTGCGAACAATCTGCTGCTCTGACCCCTTGTATCTGTAGTCCCGTAGGGTACGGAGGAAGATTAACGAAATACAACGTGCAAAAATTGAGGGTTCTTGAAAGCAGCTGAAGGCAGGATAACGGGCAATGTGGCAGCCCAGCCCAGGCTGTCTTTTTGGCAAACGCCTTGATGAGATTATCTCTGAGGCAACGGGAGGTAAGAGTTCCTTGTTACCTCAAAATAAGTCTCGTCCTACTTCCCAAAGGAAGTCCTTTTCCTTTCAGTCCTTTCAGACCTCTGGCTCCAGCAAAGGGTCCGGGCAGGCGCCCTCGCAGGACAAGAAAGCTCCCTCATTCAGGGCACGACTCCAACCGGTCCGGCCGTTTTGCACCCAAATCAGGCAACCGCAAACCCACTTCTGCATGAAGTGAGGCCCCCACCCGCGGTTTCTTCTCGGGTGGGAGGTCGTCTCTTACTTTTTCGAGACATCTGGACCTCACGCATTCAGGACTCCTGGACGACCTTCTCATCAAAGCTCCAACCAGAGCCCAGACTCTGGAGAATCTGGACGTCACTCTCCACACTCTGGGTCGCCTCGGGTGGATGGTCAACCGGGACAAGTCAGTCCTCTGTCCTACCCAGTCTCTAACCTTCCTGGGACTTCCATTCGACACGGCCTCTTCCCGAATTTGTATCCTGCCGGACAAACTTCTGGCGCTTCTGTCGGGGGTCCGCTCCCTGCGGACCCAGGTCTCCGTCCCCATCCGCACTTGTATGGAAGTCCTGGGTTGTATGGTGGCAACCATGGAGGCTGTACCCTTTGCCCAGTTTCATTACCGCCCCCTTCAACTGGCGATTCTCTCTCGATGGAACAGGTCTCCTCTGTCCCTCGATCGTCAGATTGTTCTCCCTCTCAGGGTCCGTCAGTCTCTGCTCTGGTGGCTCCGCTCCCCCCTTCTTCTCCAAGGACGGTCATTTCTTCCCCTTCACTGGCAGGTAGTTACAACGGATGCCAGCCTATCGGGCTGGGGCGGCGTGTTCAGGGATTGGACAGTTCAGGGACTCTGGTCTCCCCGAGAGACCCTTCTTCCGATAAACATATTGGAATTACGGGCGATTCTTCTTTGTCTTCTTCATTGGGAGTCCCGTCTTCAGTCCCGTCCTGTCCGCGTCCAGTCGGACAACGACACGGCCGTGGTGTACATAAATCGACAGGGCGGCACTTGCAGCTCGGCAGCCATGGCCGAGGTGACCAAGATTCTCACCTGGGCGGAAAGCAAGGTTCCGGCCATTTCGGTGATTCACATTCCGGGAGTGCTCAACTGGGAAGCGGACTTCCTCAGTCGGTCCTCACCCGACCCCGTTGAGTTGTCTCTACATCCAGACCTCTGGGGCATTCCGGACGTGGACCGCTTCGCGTCCCGGCACAATCGGTAGATCCTTCCTTTTGTGTCCAAGTCCCAGGACCCTCATGCTCTGGCCGTGGACGCCCTAGTGATTCCTTGGGCGGGGTTTGCCCTACCCTATCTGTTCCCGCTCCTTCCCAGGGTGCTGAGGAAGCTCAAAGCAGAGGACATCCCTGCCATTCTGGTAGCTCCAGATTAGCCCCCGAAGGTCGTAGTACACCGACGTAGTCAGGCTCCTGGACGATGCTCCACTGCGCCTTCCGCTCCATCCGAACCTGCTCTCTCAGGGTCCTCTTTGCCACCCCAATTTACAGTCGCTGCATTTGATGGCGTGGTGGTTGAGACCGCGGTTTTGAGGGCCCGCGGGTTCTCTTACTAAGTCATTCACACCATGCTCAGGGCTCGTAAGCCCTCCTCTGCAAGAATTTACCACCGTACTTGGCGGTCTTATTTTCGTTGGTGTGAAGCTCTCGGTTTCCCGTCTTCTCTCCTTTTTACAGTCGGGGTTTGAACTGGGGTTGTCTCTCAGTTCACTTAAAGGACAGGTTTCGGCCCTTGCTGTTCTTTTCCAGCGGCCCCTGGCTTCTAACTCTCATGTCCGGACCTTCCTTCAAGGAGTGGCGCACGCTGTTCCTCCTTATCGGTCACCCTCTCCCCCTTGGGACTTGAATTTGGTTCTGAGTGCCCTTAAGGGTGCTCCCTTTGAGCCCCTTAGAGAGGTGTCTCTCCGCCTCCTTTCTTGGAAGGTGGCGTTTCTTGATGCTATCACCTCCATCCGGAGGGTGTCTGAATTGGCAGGTCTTTCCTGCCGTTCTCAGTTTCTGGTGATCCACCAGGACAAGGTTGTTTTCCAGCCAGATCCTTCCTTTTTGCCTAAGGTGGTTTTGGCCTTTCATCTCAATGAGGACATTGTCCTCCCGTCCTTTTGTCCTGCTCCTTCTCATCCTAAGGAGCGCTTACTACACAAGCTGGATGTAGTTCGGGCTGTTCGGTCTTATCTCTCCATCACTTCTTCGTTTCGTCAGTGTGATTCCTTTTTCGTCCTTACGGAAGGTGGTCGCAAGGGACAACCTGCTTCCAAGGCCACCATTTCTAGGTGGATTCGGTCCGCCATTTCGGAAGCCTATCACTGCAAGGGGAAGATTTCTCATTTCATGGTTGTGGCTCATTCCCCACTTTCTGTTGGGGCATCCTGGGCTCTCCAGAACAGAGCCTCGGCCTCGCAGATTTGCAAGGCGGCTACCTGGTCGTCTTTGCACACTTTCTCGAGGTTTTACCGAGTCCATACTTTCGCATCGGCTGATGCTAGTCTGGGTCGTAAAGTGTTGTAGGCGGCAGTGGATCGGCCGTCTGCCTGACTGTTTATCTGCCCACCCAAGGGACGGCTTTGGTACGTCCCACGGTCTGTGTCCCCCAATGGAGCCGATAGAGAAAAGGAGATTTTTGTTTACTTACCGTAAAATCTCTTTCTCGGAGGATCCATTGGGGGACACAGCTCCTGCCCTTTTTGGGATTTCCTTTGGTTCTCTGTCCGAGGGTGTGTTCAGTTGTTTTTTCTTCTGGTTCTCGGACAGTTTGGGGTTTTTCTTTGACTTTTTGGTCTCCTCCTATTGCTCTGGAACTTAAACTGATTAGCTCAGGGCCTTAAGGCGGGTATATCCTGCTGGGAGGAGCTGACTTCTTTTATTACCATAGTGTCACACCTCCTAGAGACAGCAGCATACACCCACAGTCTGTGTCCCCCAATGGATCCTCCGAGAAAGAGATTTTACAGTAAGTAAACCAAAAAATCGCCTTTTTTCCACTTTCCCTACATTTTGCTTAATTTTTATTTTTATTTATTTACTTATTTATTTATTTTTACACGTGCTCTGATCCACCACATTTTCTGTGGAAACCTTTGTAAATATGTTGTTTTGTTTTGTGAAAATGTCGGGAATATGCCCCTTTTCAGAGACCACGCCCCTTTACCCGACGGCCGTCCCCCTTTTTCGGGTTTTCATAGCAAAATAGAGAGTTAGTCAGGGTTTTTTTTTTTATTCTGGCGCAAAATCTGGTGCAGACAGAATTTCTGGCGGACAACCCGACAAAAAAAACATGTCGGGTTTGCAATAGTAAATGAGGGCCACAGTGTGTTTCTGCTGTTATTTTGCAAGACTCCAGAAGCCACCAATGTAGGGGCTGGAAGAATACAGTTTTTAATGAATACAGTCACCTTGATGCCCAAAACTGGATTGACATGATTCACAAAGACAAGAGCAGGGCAGAAAGAACGCTCTCCTTTATTTAAAATTTTTGTAGACCTGAGGAAGGCGCGAGTGTGCGTCGAAACGCGTCTGACTTCTTTTTTTAATAAAATCCAGTCCCGTGTAATTGTTGGTGTACGTCGAACTTCATTTACCTCTGCATACAGTAGCTCTCTGGAGAACCCTCTATTTTTGCACATTCTATTTTGTTAAGATTAATATATAGAAGTAATTTACAAACCAGTAAAACTTTCCGGCACCACTTGATTTGGAAACATGTTTGCCTCCAGAGTACCCCTTTAAATATCATCCTCATTGCTGCTACTGTATTTGTTGCAGATTTTTCTTACACGGAGCAAATACGCCACATGTGACAACATCCAAACGGTTTTCTTTTTTTTTTTTTTTTTTGGTCACAGGTTCCAGAAGCACATGCACAAGACATTCCTAAAGGCTGAGAAGCAACGACTGCGAGCAGAGAAGCGTCAGCGCAAAGCCGAGGTGAAGGAGCTGGAGAAACAGCTGAAGCTTCATCGTAGAATCCATCGCTGGCATTCCTTGGACTCTTCCCAGCCGCAACCAGACAGCCAGAGTAGTCCTCTTATGTAAGAGCTTTATTAGTTTTATAGTTTATATAGGAATTTATAATATACAGTGGTCCCTCGGCATACGATGGTAATTCGTTCCTAATGAACCATCGTTACTTGAATCCATCGTATGTTGAGGGATCCGTACAATAGTAATATAGAAAGTTATACTCCCCGCCACTCCGGACCGTCACAGCGGCCCTGGATCGCTCTCCATCGCAGTCATCACGTCCCCGGGGTGTCCCCGCCACTCCGGACCGTCACAGCTGCCCTGGATCGTCGCTTTCCATCGCCGTCATCTCGTCACTGCGCACGCCGCTCCTATTGGATGATGGGACGGCATGTGCGGCGACATGATGATGATGCAGGAGAGCGACGACCATGCAGAGGAGCATGAAGAGGACGGTCCAGAGCGTTGGGGACAGGTGAGTGACACTCACCGGAGCACACGGGGCACATTAAACTGCTATCCGGCAGCAGCTGAAGCAGTCTGCGCTGCCGGATAGCCGTTTATCGTTGGTCGGGGGATCACTGTATGTGTGTGTATAATATGTGTGTGCGCCGTGATTAGCGCTGCCTGCCTCATGTGCTCTGGCCAGGCCTGACTAGAAGACGGCAGAGCAGCGCGGGACCTGGGACGGGGAGCACAAGTTCTCAGTAGGGGGAAATTTGTGTCCCCCACCTGTGACTCTCCAGTTGTTGTAGAACTACAGCTCCCATCATGACCTTCTGTCGTGCATGATGGAAGTTGTAGTTTGCAACAGTTGGAGAGTCACAGGGGCATCATTCATTCTGTGGGCACAGTTTTATCATTCATTCTGTGGGCACAGTGTTATCATTCATTCTGTGGGCACAGTGTTATCATTTATTGTGGGGCACAGTGTTATCATTCATTCTGTGGGCACAGTGTTATCATTCATTCTGTGGGCACAGTGTTATCATTCATTCTGTGGGCACAGTGTTATCATTCATTCTGTGGGCACAGTGTTATCATTCATTCTGTGGGCACAGTGTTATCATTCATTCTGTGGGCACAGTGTTATCATTCATTCTGTGGGCACAGTGTTATCATTCATTCTGTGGGCACAGTGTTATCATTCATTCTGTGGGCACAGTGTTATCATTCATTCTGTGGGCACAGTGTTATCATTCATTCTGTGGGCACAGTTATCATTCATTCTGTGGGCACAGTGTTATCATTTATTGTGGGGGCACAGTGTTATCATTCATTCTGTGGGCACAGTGTTATCATTCATTCTGTGGGCACAGTGTTATCATTTATTGTGGGGGCACAGTGTTATCATTCATTCTGTGGGCACACTGTTATCATTCATTCTGTGGGCACAGTTATCATTCATTCTGTGGGCACAGTGTTATCATTCATTCTGTGGGCACAGTGTTATCATTCATTCTGTGGGCACAGTGTTATCATTCATTCTGTGGGCACAGTGTTATCATTCATTCTGTGGGCACAGTGTTATCATTCATTCTGTGGGCACAGTGTTATCATTCAATCTGTGGGCACAGTGTTATCAGTTATTGTGGGGGCACAGTGTTATCATTCATTCTGTGGGCACAGTGTTATCATTCATTCTGTGGGCACAGTGTTATCATTTATTGTGGGGGCACAGTGGCATCATTTATTGTGGGGGCACAGTGGCATCATTTATTGTGGGACACTTGCGCTACCACTGAAAGGATTCCAGATGGGGAGGAAGAAACCAGGTTAGTTGCGGGGCGCACAACGCTGATAGCAGAGACCACGGGCACCATGGGTTTCAATTAAAATTTTTATTTATCATGGACAACGCGTTTCAAGAGCTAGTCCGCTCTCTTTCTCAAGTCTATTCAATACGAAACTTGTCCATGAGAAATAAAAATGTTTAATTGAAATCCATGGTGCCCGTGGTCCCTGCTATCAGCGTTGTGCTCCCCGCAACTAACCTGGTTTCTTCCTCCCCGGCTGGAATCCTTTCAGCGGTACCGCATATCTTCTACAGCCACCTTTCCTAAGGTGGCTCCAGGACTGGAGGCGGCCACGCATTGGAATTCTATATATGCTACAATAGATGTTGAGCTCTGAGCTCAACATCTAGTGAACATCCACAGGTACGCGAGGGCAGCGCCTGCGGTTGTCTGTTTTTTGTCTTCACATATTCTCAACATTTTATCGTGGGGGCACAGGGGCATCATTTATTGTTTTAAGGGACACTTAGGTACAATTAGTCAGTAGGGGCACAGTGTATGTCAAACTTATATTTGGGGGCATATCTTGTGGCAGTAATAGAACGGGCATAGCGTGTGTCAGTAATATACTAGGGGCTCAGTGTGTGGCAGTATTATATTCAGGGGTACAGTGTGCGGCAGTATTTATATTCAGGCATACAGTGTGTGGCAGTATTATATTCAGGCGTACAGTGTGTGGCAGTATTATATTCAGGGGCACAGTATGTAGCAGTATTATATTCAGGGGTACAGTGTGCCGCAGTATTTATATTCAGGGTTACCGTGTACAGCAATATTATATTCAGGGGTACAGTGTTTGGCAGTATTATATTCAGGGGTACAGTGTGCCGCAGTATTATATTCAGGGGTACAGTGTGTGGCAGTATTATATTCAGGGGCACAGTGTGTTTCAGTATTATATTCAGGGGGTACAGTGTGTGACAGTATTATATTCAGGGGCACAGTTTGTGGCAGTATTTATAATCGGGTACAGTGTGTGGCAGTATTCAGGGGTACAGTGTGTGGCAGTATTGTATTCAGGGGTACAGTGTGTGGCAGTATTGTATTCAGGGGTAGTGTTCGGCAGTATTATATTCAGGGGTACAGTGTGCGGCAGTATTATATTCAGGGGTACAGTGTGCGGCAGGATTATATTCAGGGGCACAGTGTGCGGCAGGATTATATTCAGGGGCACAGTGTGCGGCAGGATTATATTCAGGGGAACTGTGCGGCAGTATTCAGGGGCACAGTGTGTGGCAGGATTATATTCAGGGGCACAGTGTGTGGCAGGATTATATTCAGGGGTACAGTGTGCTGCAGTATTATATTCAGGGGTACAGTGTGCTGCAGTATTATATTCAGGGGCACAGTGTGTGGCAGTATTATATTTAGGGGTACAGTGTGCGGCAGTATTATATTCAGGGGTACAGTGTGTGGCAGTATAATCAGGGGTACAGTGTGTGGCAGTATTATATTCAGGGGTACAGTGTGTGGCAGTATTATATTCAGGAGTACAGTGTGTGGCAGTATTATATTCAAGGGCACAGTGTGTGGCAGAATTATATTCAGGAGTACAGTGTGTGGCAGTATTATATTCAAGGGCACAGTGTGTGGCAGAATTATATTCAGGGGTACAGTGTGCGGCAGTATTATATTCAGGGGCACAGTGTGAGGCAGTATTATATTCAGGGGTACAGTGTGTGGCAGTATTGTATTTAGGAGTACAGTGTGTGGCAGTATAATATTCAGGGGCACAGTGTGAGGCAGTATTATATCCAGGGGTACAGTGTGCGGCAGTATTATATTCAGGGGCACAGTGTGAGGCAGTATTATATTCAGGGGTACAGTGTGTGGCAGTATTGTATTTAGGAGTACAGTGTGTAGCAGTATTATATTCAGGGGCACAGTGTGAGGCAGTATTATATTCAGGGGCACAGTGTGTGGCAGTATTTTATTTAGGAGTACAGTGTGTGGCAGTATTTTATTTAGGAGTACAGTGTGGCATTATTCAGGTCATACATCCTCCACAGTTCAGTTGCTGGTTTGACCTATTTCCTTCATGGCACTGAGGTCGCTAGGTGTGAACCCGGCCTTAGAGTTCAGCTCGTACCTTTACCAGATGGCAGACCTGGATAAGCGGACCCTCACTAAAATTTGTTGAGTACCTCTGTTCTAGGACCTTCAAGTCTTCCTCTGCCTGAAGGTCTGCCCCCTTTTAGGTCTTGCTCACCAACATGGACAACGTTTGGCTTCAGGGGATGGTGTCGGGGTACTAGACTGAGTCCCCTTCTCTTCCTTCAGCTCGATTCTTCCCGTCCAAACCTCCCAGATCTTTGGGGTCCTTGTGGTGACAACGTCTGACCTGCAGCAACTAAACCAAAGGACATGGATCTCACAAAACCGTTTTTTGTGAGGTTTAATGACTGCTCCCCGTTCGGTTCTAATGTCCCCTGGGCTGTTTCCGAACCATTGTCTCTGAACAATGGCCGCACCTATTATATGCATTGTATGAAGAACGTGTGCCGTATAAATAATGCATGTGCCGTACATGGTTTACAGCTGAACACCTGTTGTAATATTGGGGAAAAAAAACAACATCAATGTTTTACACGAATCTTATCGTATGATGCGAGGAAAACAGCCGGCAAATTAGGAAATGATGGGATATAATACTGATGTTATTCAGATGGGAAAATTAAGAAAGTTATGACGACCCTTTTCCATAGGACATGGACATTGGCGGTCCTGTGAGCCTCTATTACAGTGGTCTTTATTGTGGGGACCTCCAGATGTTTCAAAACTACAACTCCCAGCATGCCTGGACAGCCAAAGGCCAAAAACGTTTAAAAAAATCCACTAAGCTATATAAAAAAAAAAAAAAATTTAAATCACAAACACCAGTCATGTTTTGTGATCCAATAAATAAATAGATTAAATAAAAGAAACATAAAAAGTGATTTTATTTATTTTTGGTAGCCAGTAGGTTACCACATACAAAATATTGGTTAACCATATCCGTAAGACCCTAATACCACACACAAAATATTGGTTAACCATATCCGTAAGACCCTAATACCACACACAAAATATTGGTGAACCATATCCATAAGACCCTAATACCACATACAAAATATTGGTGAACCGTAAGACCCTAATAACCAGGTCCTGGACTGGGTAACCTTCCAGTAGTACGTCGCTAGCATAGTAATCAGATGTTCAGGAAATTCTTATTTACGGAGATATATGTGTATTTGTGCATGAAAGTCGTGATGTCCGATTGGCTGTTAGATCTCCATCTGCTTGTTGTAGAATTCCTATGGAGCCGTGCTCCCAGTTTATCCCCACGTTCAGCGCGGTGTTTGTGGACGAGAACCTTCCAGACGGGACCCACCTGCAGCCTGGAACCAGATTCATCAAACACTGGAGGATGAAGAACTCGGGGAACATCAAATGGGACCTGGACACTAAGGTAAACCTGCACATCAGAACTCATCACAATTGATTTTAAATGTAGCTGGGACCCGGGTAACTAGTCCTCGGGGCGGGTCCCGGCAGCTGCTCCCCGCTTGAGTGAAGCGTTTCTCCCTAGCAGTGGGACGCATACCCCAAACCGGTGTAATGAAGAAAACTGTGTCCCTGTAGCACAATGTGACCTTTCGCTCAGGGATTCACTTTTCTGCTTTACAGCCTGCTCACCCTTACCCTGACCCCTAATCCTAACCCTGACCCCTAATCCTAACCCTGACCCCTAATCCTAACCCTAATCCTGACCCCTATCCCTAATCCTGACCCCTATCCCTAATCCTGACCCCTAATCCTGACCCCTATCCCTAATCCTAACCCCTATCCCTAATCATAACCCTGAACCCTAATCCTAACCCCTATCCCTAACCCTAATCTTAACCCCTATCCCTAATCCTAACCCTGATCCTAACCCCTAATCCTAACAGTCATCAGCGCTGAGAAGGTCTAAGTCTGGGTTCACACCATGTTTTTGCAATATAGTTCCCGTATCAGGTTTTGGACGAAAAAAAGGATTTCTCAAAACCGGACTAAACTGTATCAAAACGTGTGCACAAATTTTAATCCGTATACAGTTTGAAAAAAGATGTCCGGTTGCATCAGTTTTTAATTTAAAAAAAGTATACGTTTTTAACTTTTCACTCCATTATGAATAAAGTTTCACTTGTTTGATTGAAATTCCAATAAAAAACTGTGCAAAGTCAAAATTCGTATGGTGAAAACCGGATGGAACTGTACGCACATACAGTTCTGTACGGTTCTCATTGACTCCCATGTTTAAAAAAAAAAACATATAAGTTTCAATACGGTTTTTCACCCGGACCAAAAACCGTGGTAGGCTACGGTTTTGAGTACGGGAAAAAAACTGACACAACCGTACAGGATGCAAAACGGACACAACCGGATGCATCTTTTGGTGTACGGTTATCAATGGAGAGTCAATGTGTACGGTTTTCTATTTGAAGACGTATACGGGAACTGTATTGCAAAATCGTGGTGTGAACCCGGCCTAAGAGTGCAGAGCTCGGGTCACAATCGGCTACGGGTCAAAGTTTTTTTTTTTCACTTCACTGGCCCAACATTTGAAAACTTTAGACAGTGTTCACATATTGAATTTCTACTGCATTTTTTTTTACACCTTATATACTGCATTTTAGCTTTTTTGCTTTTCAAAAACATTTTACTGTGAATTTCTCAATTGCGGTACAATATCATAATTATTGTCCCGATGTTGGGAAAATCACAACAGAAACTGCAGAAAGAACACAATGGGGGAGATTTATCAAAACCTGTCCAGAGGAAAACTTGCCCAGTTGCCCATAGCAACCAATCAGATCGCTACTTTCATTTTGCAGAGGCCTTGAAAGCAGCGAGCTGATTGGTTGCTATGGGCAACTGGGCAACTTTTCCTCTGGACAGGTTGTGATAAATCTCCCCCAATGTGCGGACACAACCTCAGGGGAAGTATAGAAATACTATATATTCTGATCCCATAAAAAGAGCAGCAGTGTACAGATAGAGCTGGAGGGGAGATGTATAACTACTATATATTCTGATCCCATAGAGATAGCAGCAGTGTACAGATAGAGCTGGAGGGGAGGTGTATAACTACTATATATGCTGATCCCATAGAGATAGCAGCAGTATACAGATAAGCTGGAGGGGAGGTGTATAACTATTATATATCCTGATCCTATAGAGATAGCAGCAGCAGTATACAGATAGAGCTGGAGGGGAGGTGTATAACTACTATATATCCTGATCCAATAAGAGAGCAGCAGTATACAGATAGAGCTGGAGGGGAGGTGTATAACTACTATATATGCTGATCCCATAGAGATAGCAGCAGTATACAGATAGATATGGAAGCGAGGTGTATAACTACTAGATATCCAGATCCCATAGAGATAGCAGCAGCAGTATACAGATAGAGCTGGAGGGAAGGGGTATAACTACTAGGTATCCTGATCCCATAGAGATAGCAGCAGTATACAGAGAGCTGGAGGGAAGGGGGTATAACTACTAGATATCCTGATCCATAGAGATAGAAGCAGTATACAGACAGAGCTGAAGAAAAGGGGTATAACTAATATATATCCTGATCCGATAGAGATAGCAGCAGTATACAGAAAGCTGGAGGGGAGGTGTATAACTACTATATATCCTGATCCTATAGAGATAGCAGCAAGCAGTATACAGATAGATCTGGAAGTGAGGTGTATAACTACTAGATATCCCATATCCCATAGAGATAGCAGCAGCAGTATACAGATAGAGCTGGAGGGAAGGGTATAACTATTAGGTATCCTGATCCCATAGAGATAGCAGCAGTATACAGAGAGCTGGAGGGAAGGGGTATAACTACTAGATATCCTGATCCCATAGAGATAGCAGCAGTATACAGACAGAGCTGAAGAGAAGGGGTATAACTAATATATATCCTGATCCGATAGAGATAGCAGATAGAGCTGGAAGGGAAGGGGTCTGTGAATTATAAGGAGGGATCTGGTAGGTGATGATGTCATCTTTTAGTTTACAGGAAGTCTGAACCCTAAACTGACATCCTGTGTCTTACATTAAACAGACTAGAGATCACATGACCTAGTTACAGGCATGCTGGAATAAAGCAAATGCCGCTATATGACTACTGAATACTATTATTTATTTTTCTTATTATTATTGTTTTTTATTTATGTGATGGTGAGTGTGCATGATATGGGCAAAAAAAAAACTGGAGTCCTTCTTTAACATATATAATGCCTCTTAAAGGGGTATTCCAGGAAAAAAAAAATTTCTTTTCTTTATTTACCGTATATACTCGAGTATAAGCCGAGTTTTTCAGCACGATTTTTCGTGCTGAAAACACCCCCCTCGGCTTATACTCGAGTGAACTCTCCACCCGCAGTGGTCTTCAACCTGCGGACCTCCAGAGGTTTCAAAACTACAACTCCCAGCAAGCCCGGGCAGCCATATATATTATCTCAACTGGCTCCAGAAAGTTAAGCAGATTTGTAAATTACTTCTATTAAAAAATCTTAATCTTTCCAATAATTATCAGCTGCTGAAGTTGAGTTGTTCTTTTCTGTCTGACAACAGTGCTCTCTGCTGACACCTCTGCTTGTCTCGGGAACTGCACAGAGTAGAAGAGGTTTGCTGTGGGGATTTGCTTCTACTCTGGACAGTTCCCGAGACACATGTCAGCAGAGAGCACTTAGACAGAAAAGAACAACTCAACTTCAGCAGCTCATAAGTACTGAAAGGATTAAGATTTTTTTAATAGAAGAAATTTACAAATCTGTTTAACTTTCTGGAGCCAGTTGGTATATATATAAAAAAAAGTTTATTTTTTTCCTGGATAACCCCTTTTAATGTATAATTATATTATACAGACTCAACTTACAGTCTAATAGTAATAATTATGATAAATATTATTATTTTTTTTTTTTTGTGCAGCTAAAGTTCATGTGGGGTAATCTGACGTTATCGTCCTCCTCCCGGAAAGAGGCTCCCGTTCCCTCCTTGCTCCCTGGTCAGATGGGCGTCCTCTCTGTAGAGTTCGTGGCTCCAGCGCTGGAGGGCACTTACACCTCTCACTGGCGCCTGGCTCATAAAGGAGAACAATTTGGACCCCGCATTTGGTGCAGTATCATTGTGGACTCCCTCCCTGGTGCCGAGAACCTGGAAGATCTGGAAAAAGAGATGTCGGCCATAAAGATCAGCAACCAAATGGACAAGGAGGAGGCAAGTGTTGGGCAGCAGTCTGCAGCCGTGTTGGGGTATTTAGGGGTCATTCACACCATGGAATCTCCACACAGAGCTACTCCGAGTTGGATTCCGACTGTAGCGAGCGCTGGCGAAACAAGCGGGGGGGGGGGGGGGAACAGCCGGCAAATTTAGAAATTAAGGGATATAATTCTAATGTTTTTCAGATCGGAAAATTAAAGGGATACTCCGGTGGGAAAAAAAAATTTGAAACCAACTGGTGCCAGAAAGTTAAACAGATTTGTAAATTACTTCTATTGAAAAATCTTTACCCTTACAGTACTTATTAGCAGCTGTATGCTACAGAGGAAATTCTTTTATTTTTAGAATTTCTTTTTTGTCTTAAAAAGTAAAAACAAAAGGAAAAATAGCCAGCACAACAACTTAATACACAGGTGCCCGCTGCTGTGGCAAATACAAAATGTACAAAAAAGAAAGTTGCAACAGCACTCTTAGTCAAAAAATGGAGGCTCTTAGCGCACTTTTTGATCAAAATGTGTCCCCCCATCCACCACGCGGAGGTGGCCTCTTATCGGATGGGACCCTAACATGATAACTCACCTCTGCTGTGCATATGGCCTCTGACTGTGTGACATGTTGGATCAGCCATTGACTAAACCACGTCCAGTCTGAGAGGGGTGGGGTGCACGGCTAAAGAGGGTGCCACACCCCCCAACTCTTTTTTTGTCTTGTCTACAGTGCTCTCTGCTGACACTTGATGTTAGTGTCAGGAACTGTCTAGAGCAGGAGAAAATCCCCATTGCAAACCTATGCTGCTCTGGACAGTTCCTGACACGGACAGAGGTGTCAGCAGAGAGCACTGTGGACAAGAGAAAAAAGACATTCAAATAGAAAAGAATTTCCTCTGTAGCATACAGCTGCTAAAAAGTACTGGAAGGATTAAGAATTTTTAATAGAAGTCATTTACAAATCTGACATCAGTTTATTTAAAAAAAAAAAAAAAATGTTTTCCAACCGGAGTACCCCTTTAAAAAAAAAAATCCACTAAATGATAAATAAAATAAAAAGATCACAAACACCAGTCACATTTTGTGGTCCAATAAATAAATAAATAAAATCCCTTCTTACATTTATTTTATTTATTTTTGGTAGCCATTTAGTTACCACATACAAACTGTATTAGACCCTAATACCCAGGTATTTTTTCCATTCACTCCCTGACTTTTTGTCTATTCTTGTAATACGCAGGACGGCTGCAGTTCTCGGGATACACAGCAGGTCGGAGGCGGAGCAGATAAAGTCATGATATCCAGTCTCCAGGATCGGGAGGCGTACATCCCGTCTGTAGATCTTCTTACTGCTCAAGTAAGGATATCCCTGCTATATAATGTGTCTGACAATCCATTATGTATACCACTGCTTCCAACCAGGGGTGCCTACAGCTGTCCGAGCATGATGGGAATTGTAGTTTTGCAACAGCTGGAGGCACCTTGGTTGGGAAACACTGTCTTAGGGACCAAGCCAACTTGGGGGAAACACTACTGTATTGTGAAGAAGTAGCAGCCCTTAAAGCGTACGTGACAGATCCCACAAAAAAAGAATGTTAATTTTTATGCCTCTATCACCCGTATTTATTATAGAAATCCCTCTTTTCTTTAGCTCACAATGTTAGAAATCCACTCAAGGGAAGGGGGCGTGTCCCTCTGTGGTGGTGGGAGTTGATTGGTGGGAGGGGGTGTGCCCCTCCCTTGTGGTGGGAGGTGATTGGTGGGAGGAAGCTTGTCCCTCCATTGTGGTGGTGGGAAGTGATTGATGTGTTGTTGGAAGGGGAGTTTCTGTCCCTTGTGGTGGTTGGAGGTGATTGGTATGTGGTGGGAGGGGGCGTTTCCCTCTCTTGTGGTGGTGGGAGGTGATAGGAGGGGGCATGTGCCTCCCTTGTGGTGGTGGGAGGTGATTGGTGTGTAGTGGGAGGGGGCGTGTCACTCCCTTGTGGAAGGTGATTGGTGTGTGGTGGGAGGGGGCGTGTCCCTCCCTTGTGGTGGGAGGTGATTGGTGGGTGGGGGCGTGTCCCTCCCTTGTGGTGGGAGGTGATTGGTGTGTGGTGCGAGGGGGCGTGTCCCTCCCTTGTGGTGGGAGGTGATTGGTGTCTGGTGCGAGGGGGCGTGTTCCTCCCTTGTGGTGGGTGGTGATTGGTGTGTGGTGGGAGGGGGCGTGTCCCTCCCTTGTGGTGGTAGGTGATTGGTGTGTGGTGGGAGGGGGGTGTCCCTCTCGTGGTGGGAGGTGATTGGTGTGTGGTGGGAGGGGGCGTGTCCCTCCCTTATGGTGGGAGGTGATTGGTGTGTGGTGGGAGGGGGTGTGTCCTTCCCTTGTGGTGGGAGGTGATTGGTGTGTGGTGGGAGGGGGCGTGTCCTTCCCTTGTGGTGGGAGGTGATTGGTGTGTGTTGGGAGGGGGCGTGTCCCTCCCTTGTAGTGGGAGGTGATTGGTGTGTGGTGGGAGGGGGCATGTCCCTCTCGTGGTGGGAGGTGATTGGTGTGTGGTGGGAGGGGGCGTGTCCTTCCCTTGTGGTGGGAGGTGATTGGTGTGTGGCGGGAGGGGGCGTGTCCCTCCCTTGTGGTGGGAGGTGATTGGTGTGTGGTGGGAGGGGGCGTGTCCCTCCCTTGTGGTGGGAGGTGATTGGTGTGTCTCTTGCAGCCTTGTCCATGAGTTGTCTCATGTCCATGACTCATGATCAAGCTGATGCTGCTGCAGGACTGGTTAGTGTCCCAGTAGGTATGGGAACCCCTAGTGCTGGGATTTTCAGGGGCCGTTTCCTTTATTAAATATTCCACAAATCTTAAGCAACCATATTACAGAAGGTCTTTAATTTACATCAGTAGCAACATATAAAACGTTTTTGGCTCTGACAGTGCCCATTTAAGAGCCGCCATCACACAACTTTCCCCACATCCAGAACAGCAGAACAAATTTGCAGATTTCACTCTTATTTCTTGTTACTCTTTCTCTTTACTTAGGACTTGCTATCATTTGAGTTGTTGGATATAAACATCGTGCAAGAACTGGAACGTGTTCCACACAATACGCCTGTTGGTGAGTTCTTCCTCCTATGGTCTTGTAAAAAGATGACTATGTGTGAACAATCTAAGTGTCTTACAATGCAGTACTCCTTTAAAGGGGTAATCCCCTGGAAAACATTTTTTTTTTTACATCAACTGGTGCCAGAAAGTTAAACAGATTTTTAAATTGCTTCAATTCAAAAATCTTAACCCTTCTAGTACTTATCAGCTGCTGTATGCTCCTCAGGAAGTTCTTTTCTTTTTTTATTTCCTTTCTGTCTGACCACAGTGCTCTCTGCTGACACCTCTGTCCATGTCAGGAATTGTCCAGACCAGAAGAGGTTTGCTGTGGGGAATTGGGGACAGTTCCTGACAGGGACAGAGGTGTCAGCAGAGAGCACTGTGGTCAGACAGAAAATAACTTTCTCTGTAGTACACAGCAGCTGATAAGTACTGGAAGGGTTAAAATGTTTAAATAGAAGTCATTTACAAATCTATTTAACTTTCCGGCACCAGTTGATTTAAAAAAAAAAAATTCCAGTGGAGTACCCCTTCAAGGGTTTGTTACCCAGTATTCGTATTTCCTAACATTCATAACCAAACCACGTGTATTTTTCTAGATATGACACCATGCATGTCTCCTCTGCCACATGATGGCCCCTTATTTGAGAAGCCTGGCTTGGGACAGATTAAAGAAGAGACTGATGGCTCCGGATGTAAGACCAAAGCTGGTAAGTTTTATGTATGTACATTTTAAAGGGGCCCTGTCATCAGTTTTATGAGGTGCTCCCTCATCACAATGATATAGGGTTCACTCAACAGATGTGCCTTTTTTGAGAAATCATAGTTGCCATTTTGTCCGGAAAAAAATGCTCTGAGTGAGAAGATCGGCCAACCCTGATCTAACAATCTAATCTAATTCTTTTACCATGTGAAAGAATGAAGATGGCACTCACCGGTGATGAAAGAACAGGGACTCTTTATTGATAACAACCGGCAGACAACAGCATTGGGATGAGGGACGCCGTTCATGGCGTCCCTCATCCCGATGCTGTTGTCTGCCGGTTGTTATCAATAGTCACCCTTCTTTCATCACCGGTGAGTGCCATCTTTATTGAATGGTGACTCTTTATTGATAGCAACTGGCAGACAACAGCATCTGGATGAGGGACACCACTCGTGGCGTCCCTCATCCCGATGCTGTTGTCTGCCGGTTGTTATCAATAGAGTCACCATTCTTTCAGCAGCAGTGAGTGCCATTTTTATTGAACAGTGACTCTTTATTGATAACTGGCAGACAACCGCATCGGGATGAGGAACGCCACTCGTGGCGTCCATCATCCCAATGCTGTTGTCTGCCGGTTGTTATCAATAAAGATTCACCATTCTTTCATCACCGGTGAGTGCCATCTTTATTTAACGGTGACTCTATTAATAATAACCGGCAGACAACCGCATCGGGATGAGGGACGCCATGAATGGCGTCCCTCATCCTGATGCGGTTGTCTGCCGGTTGTTATCAATGAAGAGTCACCCTTCTTTCATCACCAGTGAGTGCCATCTTTATTGAAGGGTGACTCTTTATTGATAACAACCGGCAGACAACAGCATCGGGATGAGGGACGCCACTCGTGGCGTCCCTCATCCCGATGCTGTTGTCTGACGGTTGTTATCAATAGAGTCACCATTCTTTCATCACCAGTGAGTGCCATCTTTATTGAACAGTGACTCTTTATTCATAACTGGAAGACAACAGCATCGGGATGAGGCACGCCACTCGTGGCGTACATCATCCTAATGCTGTTGTCTGCTGGTGGTTATCAATAAAGTCACCATTCGTTCATCACCGGTGAGTGCCATCTTTATTTAACGGTGACTCTTTATTGATAACAACCGGCAGACAACAGCATCGGGAGGAGGTCGGGATATGAGGAGAGGATATGGGGTTGGGATATGACAACAATATATGAGGACGGGATATGAAGTCAAAAGTTTCCTCCTTTGTTTATTTTCCTCCCCAACAAGGATGAGGAAGGAAAAACCAGGCAACGCCGGGTACTCAGCTAGTTATGAATAAAGTTTCACTTGTTTGATTGAAATTACAAGATAAAAAATGAGCAAAGTCAAAAACCGTATGGTGAAAAGCAGATAGAATCGTACGCACATATGTTTCTGTACGGTTTCCATTGACTCCCATGTTAAAAAAAAAAAACGTATACGGTTTCAATATGGTTTTTCACCCGGACCAAAAACCGTGGTAGGCTACAGTTTTGGGTA